>NC_057802.1:552751377-552763393 GCF_018294505.1 Triticum aestivum
CAGATAATAATGTTGACATACAAGAATGGTTGCAAGTTAGACGCTTGTACCTAGGTTCCACCGGAGACCGGTGGTGCTGCTGCTACTTGAGGGCGCGCCCATGGGGATCAGTCCACAATGAGGACCCTCGACAGACCGCTCGATGTGGATCTCGTGACTGTGCGTCTTTGGGAGCAGAAAGATCAAGGAGTCGTCTGACAGGAGGATGATCCTGGTGTTTGAGAAGCGATGCAGCACGTTGATGTTCCCCATCTCGTGATCGAACCTTCCTCCAAGCGCACCGAGAACGAGAATGAAGAGCTGCAGTTAAACAAAACAGAGTAACATCTGTATAAGCGGGTGTTGCAAAGACTGATCTTGAGTAAATACTGTAAGCTGATCTGGTGTACATTAGAATTGTCTGGCCCGGGTGGATTTCTGGTGATGAACGATATGCATTTGTTCAAGTCTGTGGTGTCCTGATCATGTGAATCATCGATTATTTGGGTACCCTGCAATTGATCAAAGAAGGGTGTTGTCAATATATCATTTTGCTGTAAGTAACCAATCGTTCCTGTCCCAGTTTCAAGGCCTCATTGGCTAATCTTAAACCAGAAAAATCATCTATTGTACAGAATACTAATAATGCCAGCGTTGACATTCATGTTGCCTCTCTCTCTCTCAAAAAGTAGTAAAGCAGGGCAAATCAAATGTACATAAACTTGGTTTACATTTACATTATCCCTGCTGCCACTCCACAACATTTCCAGGAAGAAACTTGAGGTTCACGGCTAGGGGTACAACTGATCATGCCAATTTAATCAACACTGAAATAGTACTTGCGTTTACCAGGACAAACATACCAAAAAATATTGGTATAGAAACAAAAGCCTACTAAAAAATACAATAAAACAAGGCATCGCTCCTTTCACGGCTAGGGTTACAACTGGCCATGCCAATTTAATCAACACTGAAATAGTACTTGCATTTACCAGGACAAGCATACCAAAAATACTGGTATAGAAACAAAAGCCTACTAAAAAATACAATAAAACAAGGCATCGCTCCCTTCCTGGTTTTCTAGGACAATTTGGACAACTTAATCAATGTAATTATTTCAGCAGTTTACCAGGACAGTCCAAAAGAGAATCACAAACATATTCATGTGGACCAAGATGGCCAATAAATGATATCTTTCTGCCTGCTTGTTTTTTGCTACGCATGATATCTTTCTCCCTAACATAGTAGAAACTGCCCTGGACAGGTGTTGCATACAATATTATTTTTGGTTCAGCATCTCATTTTCAGCAAGGTATGATAGAAGGAGTTTTAAATTAGTTACCAAACTGGAATAGTATTCCTTCACTTCTGGCCTTACAGAATCCATATCTCCTTCGATTGCATCGGGCTTGTACCTGCAGGAAGGTAAGGACAAATTAATGAATGAAATCGTCACATACAGACAACCAGCAAAGAAATCTGTCTTAAACCTACCTCCCAACTACCAATAAATAGGTTTTAAAATCTCTTCCCAACTACTATCTGGCATGGCGAAGAACTAAATGTGTTCATTGATACAGTATAAATAAATTATTCAAAATGCGATGCATACTATATCGCTGTTGTATGATTAATCTGCCAAGCCCTCTGGTGGCACCTTAGGTAAACTTGAGAACATTTTTCCTTCATATAAACAACTCTTGAGCATTACATAGATAACCCAAGCAGAGTTGAACTTTGTACTGATAGAGTATGTTTCAAGAAGAATAACAAGTGAAAATGCGTATCAGCCATTCAAAAATGACAGAGACTGACAGTTGTTTAGCTGAAGTAGTTGATTCGTCTCGTCTCAAGAAAACTCTGAATTTGTGGCCGAGCACATGCAGGCAAGGCATATAAGGGGTAACTTGGAGTTTTTGACTAAACACATACCGTACCAAATATAGCGTACAATGTATTGCGAAAACAAACAAGGCAGATGCTGAGAAGGACCATGCCAAAATAGGTCAACCAAAGGCTCGTCAGAACTCATTGGCATGCCAGCGTTTATGCTTGCACGCAACAGCACAGGCATACAAACCAAAAGGAATTTTATTTTATTTTACAGCTATCTCAGACGCATTCCAACAAGCACGTGATGGGCATTGATCCGCGGAGAGGCAGAGTCAACCAGGAACAGGTGGGAAGCGTAGGCACGCAGCTATCAGGCTAAAGAAAAAGCAAGGCAGAGAAGACTTTGATTAATCACCTGACGCGGACCTCGTCGGGGTCCTCGCCGGGGAGCAGGTCCGGCATGCCGTCGAAGACCCTGTTTGCGCCGCCGTCCGCGCACACCCGCAGCCGCGCTGCGCACGGGACGACACAGGAACAGCGTCAGTTTAGCACACGACAGAGAGGCGAAGCCATCAGGACAGTAATGAGAAGAGGCCGCAGCGTTGGGGAGGAGAGAGAGGGAGGGGCGCATTGGTTGGGCTGGTTGGTTACCTCGGGTCCAGAGCAGGGGCGCGAAGCGCGGGAGGCGCTGGTTGAGGACGACGACGGCGTAGGAGACCGCGTTCTCGGCGTCGGCGCCGGTCGGAGGAGCAGGCGGGGAAGGGGACGGGAGGAGGAAGGAGGAGGAGTGGGTCATCGTCGGGAGCGGCGGCATGGTGGCGGCGGCTGCCGGTGAGACGCGGGAGGTGAGAGGTGGCGTGGCGGGGAGGGCGGGGCCGGTGGGGGACTGGGACAGGGGAGGAGAGAAGAGAATAGTAGGATATGCGAAAGGAAAAGAGCTGGCGTAGGTCGCGCGGACAAAAGGAAGGGTTTTAACGAACGAACACGAACGAGAAGGAGAGATCGTGTGGCGGATGGCGCGTAGCCGGTCCTCTGGACTGGAGCCGACGGAAGTCGTTGGCGGACGGTGGTACTCGTACGACCGGCGGGCCGGCGTTGATCAGCAGCGCCGCAGAAGAGGAATCGGGGATCTTTCTCTTTCTCGTGACAGCGAAGGGAAGGGGTTCAACTTCAAGGCCAGGCCCGTCCAAGGCAGACCCCCAAGCCAAAACTGGTAGTTGGCCGCGTGCCCGCTCTGTTCAAGGAAGGAAGGAAGGAAAAAACGTTGAGACGCGCCAGCCAGCCAGCCAACTGAGGCTGACTGACGACAAGGCCGTCAGCGTTGGCGTGTGGACCATACCATACTATAAAATGTACTACTTCCTTCGTCTCAAAATCAAAATATATAATAAGACCATTATTAATATATGAGAGCATCTACAGCTGGACCTACCATACCCGACCCTCTAACGTCCACAGACATATGATTCATGAATCCTCAAATGCCTGCGTCCACAACCGGGCACCCCGTTAGCAAATCTTCAAACCCACATAGTTACATGCGGCGTAAACTAACTCAAGTAATACTTCTCGATCCCACACACGACGTCCGACTACTTCATCATGCATGCCATCGGACAATCAAAAATTGACATATGCCCTGCTAGTTTATACTTCCTCCGTTTCTAAATATAAATCTTTTTAGATATTTCAATACAGGCTAAACTCTAAAAAGACTCTAAAATACATCCATATGTAGTTCTATTGGAATCTCTAAAAAGACTTATATTTAGGAACAGAGGGAGTACAAGCCATCGGACTACCGAAAATTGGCATCTTCAACAAACTAGAGCTATGGCGAAAGTTCATCCATGACGACCCTTGCCCTTGTCGTTTTGTCGTGGAAGTAGCAGTCGAATACGCAAAATAGATTGAGTCGGATCTACTCACTATCGGAGCTGTCCGACCCGTCACTGGCTTCCTCCTTCTCCTCTTTGGGGAGCAGTCCTGCCTTGGCATAGATCGCCCGTCTTTGGCCCCTTGCAAGGGCGTGCACCGTTGTCGATGATGCGTGCACGGAGGGCTTCATTGTCCAAGGCGGTGTGCGACTCCGCCTGCGCAACCTCGCCCTCGAGGCCTGGCACATTGTCATGCACCCTCTTCCTCGCACTGCAGGCACGTCACACGTTTACAGCGGACGGGCCGTGAGACATGCCGGCATTGACCTCTGACTAAGAGCCCAACGCACGGGGACAAGGCGATGTCAAAGGCATTGCGCCGCAAACCTAGAGTCACAGTGTCGGATGGTGGTCGTCGTGTCCGGTGAGGGCGTCGTCATGCGCCACGAGCCACCAGCCCCACCAGATCCAAGCACCATCTACGTGAACGCAATGGATTCCCGCTACATCGAGTCCAACCGCGATCGGGCGCACTCCCGGGAGCGGCGGAGAGCCATGCGAACGTTCATGTCCTCCTCATCCCCACATGGTACGAAGTCCCAGTCGACGGATCGGGAGATCTCAAAGTCAGATCCGCTGCCCGCCATGCCAGAGAAGCCCGGAAAGGAGCTTAGGTGCGGAGTGGAGTGGCTAGGGTTCGCCCGGGACGCGGATGGGGGTGAATATGTGTGGTTTGGGCGGGCCAGCGTGGGCCGGATCCGGCATGGCAAACCGGACCTCATATCCAGCCTAATAGAATGTGTCACAAACCGGACATAGCAAAATCCGCGAACAACGACCGGTCAACACTCATTTTCCATCAGTTGCAACCTCATATCTCAAACTTTAGTCCTTATGACCATACTAGATCATGCAAGATACAAAAGCTATGTAATACATGCTATATAGATAAACCTAGCCTACTCGTTGCCGGAGATGAAGACGACGTCCATGACGGGAGTGCCAGGCGGACGTGCCATCTGGCAGATGGCTGCCTGCCGCGGCGGCTCCGGCTACTCATCGGACTACATGTCCATGAAGATTGCGTCTGCCTCCGCTCGTTGCTGGTGGATGTAGCGACGGTTTGCCTCCACCTCCGCCTCCAATCGGATGGAGTCCAGGATGGTCTGTTGTTCCTCTGCCTGCTCCGCTTGGGCGACCTTAAACTTGCCTAGCGCATCGGGCATGCCGAATCCGGCTTCGGCAACCGGAAGCGCCGGCTCCGCCTCGCCCTCCTCCTCCTCGTATTTCAAAACATAGAAATACGAAAAATACAGGATGGAAGTGGCAATGTCCACTTAAATCATATATAATTAGCAAACCAGGGGGAATTTAGACGAGAGGGTGTTTGATGACGCAGAAAAACAAAGGAATCGTAAGAAGTTTGAGTTGATGGAAATTTTCCTTCAAAATAGGGTGCAAAGCAATCATTTGGATCCTTTCACGAGGATTCCAAACATCTTCTGTAGAAAAAATACTCGAAGGCCTACGAAATCCATTTGCATCGAAGGAGCACTTAAAAAGGTAGGTGAGATCTTGTGACGGCGTGCTGTTGATCGATCGAGACGTGGCCGTCCTCTTGACCGGTCAGGGGCGAAGGCTCAAACCCACACAGTTCGGTGGAGGGTCCAGCGACCAGTGATGCCCTACCACATCAGGTACAGTACTGCTTATGTGTTTATACATACGGTCGAGAGCGCACATCATGCACCCTGCCAACTCCACAGCAAGCGACAAGGCACCACATACATTAAACAGGATCGGTCAGGCATACATGTACTACTACCACTGTCACTCCCGGAATAGATAGACATTGCTGGTTCATGGATGGTTAATACAGACAGATTACATACTAACGCTACCTACATACATAAATATTTACATCAGGGATGGATCGGATCACCAATGAGCATCCAAGCAAAGGGACAGCCTTGGCCCTGGATCTCTCTCTCTGCCGAAGAACAAACCAGCCGACAAGCGCGATTGCGCACCAAAGTCTCTACATTTCCTACTAGTAACTACAGTACAGCCAAAGGGTTGTTGCATCAGAAGGGGAGTGGGGGAGTTGGTGGTGATCAACAATAGCAATAGCGATAGACCATACTTTCAGGGGTTGTTACTTCTTTGCTGGGACCTAGCCCCCCGCGATACCTCGCCTCAGTCGGCCTTGACACAACCTGCAGAGACCGCCAAGGCCAACATCTGAACGGTCAGCCGCTTCCGGCGGGTGATGCTTGTGATAGCAAACAACAATATCATGCAAACCATGCTTGCGGCTAGTCGGTTTAGGTAAATGGGGGGATTGAATGCACCGAAAACAGTGTGAACTTGACCAATTGCATGTGGTTTTAAAAAGCACATACCTAGTTGGCTAGAATTTAAATCGCTTGATGCGGGAAGATGGGCCTTCTCGGTTGCGCCGTCACCATCCACTGAACCTTCCTCCTTTTTTGGGCCAGATGGTTTCGAGTTCATCTTCTGGACCTCCTCCTTGGTGTAAATGCATATCTTGCGCACTATGCTGCAGAACTCCCTGCTCACAGAATGATACAGTATTAGTACTAAGAAGGGAAGTTCTGCTAAGCAAGCACCAAGACAGAGACTCACTCCCATGGATCGTCTCCCACGAGCATCATGTCACCCTCGTTGTCAGTATAAACGATCTGCCAATTTTTGTTTGAGGACAACAGTTCACCATCAAATTCAAACATCTTGTCTAGCTCAGCTGTGAGTTCATCATAGTCAACGAACTTTGAGAGATCCACTGATCTACCAAGTGCAACACCTTGCTTATGAACCTACAAAACCATGGACGATACATATATCATTAGCAAAAAAGGTTATGCGATACGATCCCATGATAATATGTGCATAGTGTTCACATGCATAGATCAAATAGTCTTGCTCATAACAATACAAGCGGACAGAGACACATAATCCCTAATATCAGTCAGCCTGAAACATACACCTACTCAAGCATTTGTTCACATGAGGTCGGAATTCAAATGTTTTCGGCAAACAAATACTCCCTCCCTCCCATAATATAAGAGGTCAAAAACGCTCTTATATTATGGGACGGAGGGAGTATTTAATATTATTAGCAACATGAGGGCAAACAAACATTTCCACAACTAGCTAATGAACGGACAATTTATTGTCAACTGACAGCAGAAACTGAGCAGAAGTAAGAAAATGCCACAGAAACATTTTAACATCAAGTAAGACTAGCAGCTGGCATGAACATGAGAGAAAACAAGACTCTACCTTTGTGCAACTCCTTGTGGAAGCACCATGGGACTTGCTTTGGACGTCTTTTGAACTCTGCGGACATTGCTGCATGTTTTTCTCATTCTCAGTCGTCCCAGCAATGCTTAAGGACACCTCAGGAGAACAATCAGTTTGCAAATGATCTAATGATACAGATGGTTGAGTTTGTAGCACAGGCTCATGCGTTCCAGCCATTGGGGAGTTCAAATGGTTAAAACCAGCACTGGCAGTATCAACTTTAAACCCAAAGATCTTGAAATCACTGCCTTCTGTTGTTTTCTCCAGCTCAATAGGAGCTATTGATGCGTGAGGCCTGATCACTCGTGGCTGTTCTGCCCGGGAGAACTGCGGACTTAACCAATTTGATGGGTGTTCTGTAAATCTGAAGTCTTGTGCTTGATCTCTTGAATTACTGTACGCAGTGCTCGGCCCATTCCAGAAATGCATCTCATTGTTCTCTGTGTGCATCTTTCTACTTGATTCAACAGTCAAGGAAGGTTGCTGATGCATAAATAAGTACGGATCTGCGTATTGACGAGCATAACTGTGGTCCTGAAACTGGTTCTTGAATGAACTAAGACGATTTGGAGCCTCATCAAAGGTTGTCTGCATGAAGAAGCCTAGGGAATCACCAAAAGGTTGAGCACCAGAACTGGCATCCTTAAAGTCAGTTTCACGCCTTCCCAACTGAAACGAATTATGCACAGAGGGCCTCTGCTGAAACGTTAGTGGGTTGTTTTTTCCGATGTTGGGTGGTGGTGGTGGTGACCACATCATAGGCTTCTGAACACTAGCATCAAAGTCATTAATGTCAGTTAGCTTATTGCTCCTCTGTTCTTGACCTGGCAAGGCAGTGTTATTTTGATTTCGTTGTGCTTGAGCACAATCCATATCAGCCTTAGTTGCACCTGCAAATGGCAGCAGCATTTCAAGAGTCAGATATGGAACCTACATTTTATTTCACCAGCTTCCAGTAAGACTAACAATGATCACCTTCTTTTGTACGAACAGACGATTCAGGAGAAGCTGGAGGAACATTTGGTCTAGATCTTTTGGGCCGAGAAATGGGAAGCGGGTTAACAGGAGGTGATGAAGCAGGCTCTATTTCCCAAGGAGAGACTCTATCCGGCCGTGGAATAGTTGACGACTCATCCCAACGCACCTAAGTAGAAGAAGCAATCGTCGATAAGCATGAGACTCTTCCGACCATATACAAAAAAAGCAGTGATCAACCAGTTACCTTAAGGGATCTCCAGCTTGATTCCGGCCACAATTGATCAAGATTATCACTGCCCACTATAGTCCCAGTAAACCTACATGACAAATGGGACAACAGATTACAAATGATGACTTAGTTCTGTCAGGGGATAATGCAAACAAAACCAACTTTGTAAGGAAAGCAAATACAACAGTTACCTCTGCTCTGGTGCCTCTTCCCCTTCAAACCTCATCTTGAACCTCGTCCCAATAGAATAAATGTTTTTAACAGACTCCATATATTTATCATATGGTATAATGAACTCAGAACGGCTTGTCCTAAAATTGACACGGTAATTAGACAAGGTAAGTACTCAGAACGAGACAGTGAAAACGAATTAATAGATAAAGATAAAGCAGTATGATTGCCAAAGAGATGCTGATATACCGGGGTTTGTAGTAGACAGTGAACATGGTTTTTGTATTGATAGCATGCCATGCAGTTGCAAGGACTCCAAGGTGCATACTATGACTAGATATGACTGAAGAAGCTATGTTGGAAAGCTGTCTCATAGCCCGCCTCACACCAACACGAAGCTCACCGCTCTCTCCTCTGCATGGAGCAGAACAGAATTAGTAACGAACTGGGAATTGGCATGCTTGGGAGAAAGGAAACAACAACAGACCTGAGGAAAATGAAGGCGTCCCCAGCAACAAGCCTTTTGGAACTGACAAAGACGCTCCAGCCGCTCTGAAGGAGATGCCTCCTAGGTTGCCCTGTTGATTTGCAGTAAGTTGACACAATTATTATTGATTGCTATCAGCATCAACTACAAGATAACCATTCTCCAAATTGTAGACAGGTTTAATATGTATTGCATTGTCAGTAATAACTAAGCTCCTCCAACAAAATGGTCTGCTCAATTGGTCGGCTTCAGATCACAGCGGCATATATACATGGCGATTTCAAAGTGGTACAGATCATGGTAAGGCAAGGAACACAAAATTACCACGGAAAATGTGGCGGAAGCGCCACTCCATGCCATGAAGATCCTTTGCCACAAGCTCTTGTGTGGGAGGAGACTGCGTCATATCCTGCCAAATAGAAGATCAGGTCAGCGAATGCCACAAACCGACGGCAAGCCATACACTACGCAGGTTCCTTGTAACTTTAATTGTAGAATGCAGACATACCAGGGGAGGGAGGCACTCATCAGCGTGGCGGCGCAGCACCGAGAAGCCGCCATGTGTGCTGGTGTCGGACGCGGTGAGCGTCTTGCAGAAGGACCTCACCGCCGGCCTGGCAGGCGTGGCGCCTCCTGTTGCAGGGCTCGACTTCTCCGTTGTCGTCTCACTTTGCTGAAAAATACTGGTCTTAACACCTGGAGCAGAATAAAATCCCCAAAACATTTTGGAAGGAGAGATTTACGAGAGGGCTTACTTCCGGCTCCGGCATGAGCATGACCTGCGCGTAGACCTCGTCCGTGTCCGCCTCCGCCTGCCAAAAAAAAAATCGACAGAAAAAGTGAGCCGACCGAATCGAATTTTGGGGCAGGGCAAGGGGATGTGGAAATTGGGCGGAATTGAGCGCGGGAAGCGGGCGGGAGAGGGAGGGGTAGAGGCAGGCACCTTGAGCTCGACGTTGAGGACGCGGCAGAGCAGCTTGGAGGGCAGATCGTAGAGGCGCATCTGGTTGGCGGCGACCTGGTTCATGGAGGCCTCCACCTGAAAAAAGCCAAAACCCAAAGCGGAAAAGCGAAATTCAGCGCGCGAACTGCGGACGGAGCAGCGCCCTTCCCGCGCCGAATCGCGGGAGGGGAGGGTGAGGGAGGAAGGGAGGGGAGGAGTGCGGCGGCAAGGCGGACCTGCTCGATGTGGCCCTGCGGGAAGTAGTAGACCATGTCCCCGACGCGCGGCACGGTGACGAGCGGGCCGGCGCAGGCGTGCCAGAGCTCGTCGTACAGCGGATCCCCTGCTCCGCCAAACCCACGAGACATCAGGCACGAGAACGAGAAGGAGGAGGAGGAGACCATGGAGCCGGAAAGGGGGGCGCGACGGCCAGATCTGCGCGCGCGTACCTGTGGAGGCGCCCTGCGGGGGCGGGGGCGGCGGCGGCATGGCCGCGGGCGGCATCCGGGGGTCGCGGCAGCGGCGGCGCGGGGGGAAACCCTAGCGCGGGGTCGAGGAGGGAAAGGGGAGTGGGGGGAGGGAGCGGCAGCAGCGGCAGCGTCAGTAGAAGAGAAATGTGGGGGTGGGGAGGGGGAGGAGGAGGACGGGGGAGGGGGCCGATTAATTTGGTGGTGGTCTCTTGGTAGGGAGTAGGGGAGTGAATCAGACACTGACACGCACACGGAAAGAGGGAGGGCGACGCCGACAGCCGCACGCGCCTCGTGACACACCGCCCCCGACAGCCCCCAAGCCGCGGGGCCCTCCCTGTCCCCCCGATTAACGCACAGAGTATAATATTTCTCGATCGCCTGTCTCTCTCCCCCTCAATTCACCGCGTACCACATGTTTTTTTTTCTTTTCTTTTTTTTGAAGCTGCGTACCACATGGTTGTTCCCTCGAATTACCTTGCCGTGGTGATTCTTTTTACGTATTATTTTTTTACTTGGGAAATGCGGTGAGCGTCTTGCTAGAAGATCTAATTTCTTGGAACTGAGGTTTAGTGGGCGTCAGTCGGGTGATGTGAAGGGCCTTCATCGAGACCATCCGGTGTAAGAGTCCTGACAATGGAGGCGTCTTACGGTTGCGATAGAAATTCCTCGTTTTCGACATTGCCGTGCCCCCCTCCCCCCCCTCTCCCCTGTCCGACGCGTATATTATAGGGAAAAGAATGTGTGGGTGATCGGTTTTGAGATTCAAGGAATTTCAGTACATAAAACAGAAAGATTCAACTAAGAAGCCAAGATGCTTTCCAACATTTCGGAGTGAGCTTTTCACAAAACTGAGAAAATTTGGGAGAACTTTCAGAGAGTTTGGAGATGAATTTCGAAATGATTGGCCCAACTTTCATAGGTATGATTAAAAAAGCTTAATAAATAATTCAACAACGTTTTTGAATATCCAGGAAATAAAACTTTTGAAGTCTTGGGTCTGACTTTCAGACCATCTTCGAAATAATTCGGGAAATTGAAGAACATGACCTTCGAAATTGTTGTGTGGTGAAGACAGCACTCCAAATGGTGTCCCACCTCGCTGCCGCCAAATATGGGAGCCATATGGACCCCGCGGGTGCTCCGATCCATCCACATAGCCCTCTCGGTGGTGCTAGGATCCAAATGACATGGACAACGTTTCACATGCTGTCCCGCCTTGCCACCTCTGAATTGGCAACTACATGGACCTTGTCAGTACTCGAATCCGGTCGAGCCCTTTCAGCGATGCCAAGATACAGATGGCTGTCATGGAGTATTGCTTGATAAAGGAAGCGCTCCACTTGGTGCCTCACCTTACCACCACCAAACCTGGCAATCATATGGACCTCAGCGGTGCTCAGATCCAGCCAAAGCCCTTCGGCGGTGCTAGGATCCAAATGACATGGAGTATTGCTTGATGAAAGCAGTGCTCCAGTTGGTGCCCCACCTCGCCACCACTGAATTTGGCAGCAACAGAGAGGTCTACGGTGCTCGCATCCATCCAAAGCCCTTCAGTGATGCTAGGATTCAGATGACATGGAGTATTGCTTGACGAGAGCAGTGCTCCAGTTGGTGTCCCATCTCGCCACCACTGAATTTGGTAGCAGTGGAGAGGTCTACGGTGCTCGGATCCATCCAAAACCCTTCGGCGGTGCTAGGATCCTGATGGCATGGAGTATTGCTTGA
>NC_057802.1:552764290-552782408 GCF_018294505.1 Triticum aestivum
GAAAGCAGTGTTCCAGTTGGTGTCCCACCTCGCCACCATTGAATTTGGCAGCAACATAGAGGTCTACGGTGCTCGGATGCATCCAAAGCCCTTGGGCGGTGCTAGGATCCTGATGGCATGGAGTATTGCTTGATGAAAGCAGTGTTCCAGTTGGTGTCCCACCTCGCCACCACTGAATTTGGCAACAACATAGAGGTCTACGGTGCTCGGATCCATCCAAAGCCCTTCGGCGGTGCTAGGATCCATATGACATGGAGTATTGCTTGATGAAAGCAGTGTTCCAGTTGGTGTCCCACCTCGCCACCACTAAATTTGGCAGCAACAGAGGGGGTCTACGGTGCTTGCATCCATCCAAAGCCCTTTCAAGGTGCTAGGATCTATATGACATGGCCCCACAACCCGTGCTCTGATCTAGAAGAGCCCTTTATACAATGTTGATATCTAAATGACGTGGCCCACGATCCGGTCGAGTCCTTTTGACAGGGCTGAGGGAGTCCTGGATTAGGGGGTCGTCGGACAGCCGGACTATATACCTTGGCCGGACTTTGGACTATGAAGATACAAGACTGAAGACTTCGTCCCGTGTCCGGGTGGGACTCTCCTTTGCGTGGAAGGCATGCTTTGGCAATTCGGATATGTAGATCTCCTCCCTTGTAACCGACTCTGTGTAACCCTAGCCCCCTCCGGTGTCTATATAAACCGGAGGGTTTAGTCCGTAGGACAACAGTAATCATAATCATAGGCTAGCTTTTAGGGTTTAGCCTCTACGATCTCGTGGTAGATCAACTCTTGTAATACTCATATCATCAAGATCAATCAAGCAGGAAGTAGGGTATTACCTCCATCGAGAGGGCCCGAACCTAGGTAAACATTGTGTCCCCCGCCTCCTGTTACCATCCGCCTTAGACGCACAGTTCGGGACCCCTACCCGAGATCTGCCGGTTTTGACACCGACATTGGTGCTTTCATTGAGAGTTCCACTGTGCCGTCATGATAAAGGCTTGATGGCTCCTTCGATCATCAGCAACGATGCGATCCAGGGTGAGGTTTTTCTCCCCGGACAGATCTTCGTATTCGACGGCTTCGTACTGCGGGCCAACTCGCTTGGCCATCTGGAGCAGATCGAGAGCTACGCCCCTGGCCATCAGGTCAGGTTTGGAAGCTTGAACTATACTGCCGACATCCGCGGAGACTTGATCTTCGATGGATTCGAGCCCATGTCAGGTGCGCCGCACAGTCACGATGAGCATGACTTAGCTCTGCCGTCGGACGGTGTTCGGGAGATCACACCTGTGGCCACTCCGGCCCTTAATCTGGAGCAGATCACGCCGTCCGAGGATGGGTGGATGGACCCCGCCACGGAGGCCGCACACTCAGCGGCGATAGAGCCGAATACTGACTTCACCTCCTATGAGACCTGTGTTGCCGGACACTTGGATTCGTCCCCGGCCACGGGCTCCGAACTGCCTGCGTCCGTGCCTATCGAATCTGATTGGGCACCGATCATGGAGTTTTCCTCTGCGGATATCTTTCAGCACTCGCCCCTGGGCGACGTGCTAAATTCATTAAGGTCTCTCTCCTTGTCAGGAGACCCTTGGCCGAACTATGTCCGGCTTGAGTGGGAAGAGGACGACGAAGAAATTCGTTCCCCACCCACCACCCACTTAATAGCCACTGTCGACGACTTAACCGACATGCTCGATTTTGGCTCCGAAGACATCGACGGTATGGACGACGATGTAGGAGAAGAACAGGAACCACCGCCCACAGGGCGCTGGACTGCCACCTCATCATATGATATATACATGGTGGACACCCCCAAAGAAAGCGATGGCAATAAGGCAACGGAGGATAATCCCCCCGAGAAGCAATCTAAGCACCGGCGTCATCGGCGCCGCTCTAAGCCCCGCCATAGCAAAAGCAGCGATACCGGCACAAGAGACAATAACGCTGCGGATAGTGCCGAAGACGAAGACAATCCCCTCCAGCCAGGTTTCGAGCGGGAGGATGGGCAAGCTAGCCCTAAGGAACAGGCAGCAGACGGAGAATCAGAGGATGGCAATTACATGCCCCTCTCCGAAGACGAGGTGAGCCTCGGCGACGAAGAATTTATCGTGCCCGAGGATCAGAACGAGCAGGAGCGCTTCAAGCGCCGGCTTATAGCCACAGCAAAAAGCCTGAAGAAAAAGAAACAACAGCTTCAAGCTGACCAAGATCTACTAGCGGATAGATGGACCGAGGTCCTGGCGGCCGAGGAACAAGAATTCGAGCGCCCAACCAAAAGTTACCCAAAGCGCAGGTTGCTACCCCAACTCGAAGAGGAAGCATTAAAGCCTACACTACCAGCGTATGATGCGGCTGACCGACCACCTCATGGCCGAGACAAAGCGGCATATCAGACCGAAGCCCAACCCGCACCCCGTCACCAGTCAAACAAAAACACCAAGGCCCGGGGCAACACGCAGGACCTGCGAGACGTATTGAACAACAAAATAGGACATAAAAGATCGATCTACGGATCACGGGGGCACGCCCCAACGCGTGACGACGAACGTCACGCCGGATATACTAAAAGCGAATCCGGCCGGGCCGAACATAGCAGACAAGACTCGTATGAACTGCGTCATGATATAGCCAGGCACAGAGGCGCCGCACACCCCCTATGCTTCACTGATGAAGTAATGGATCATGAATTCCCAGAAGGGTTTAAACCCGTGAGCATTGAATCATACGATGGTACTACAGACCCCGCGGTATGGATAGAGGATTTCTTCCTCCACATTCACATGGCCCGCGGGGATGATCTACACGCCATCAAGTATCTCCCGCTAAAACTCAAAGGGCCGGCTCGGCATTGGCTGAATAGCTTGCCGGCAAACTCCATCGGAAGTTGGGAGAACCTGGCAGACGCATTCCTGGACAACTTCCAGGGCAGTTATGTGCGACCACCGGATGCTGATGATTTAAGTCACATAACACAACAGCCCGGAGAGTCAGCCAGGAAATTCTGGACCCCGTTCCTAACTAAAAAGAACCAAATTGTCGACTGTCCAGATGCCGAAGCCCTAGCGGCCTTTAAGCATAACATCCGTGATGAGTGGCTCGCCCGACATCTCGGCCAAGAGAAGCCAAAATCCATGGCAGCCCTCACGACACTAATGACCCGCTTGTGCGCGGGCGAAGATAGCTGGTTGGCCCGTAGCAACAACACAACAAGCAACCCTGGCACATCAGAGGCCAGAGATAGCAACGGCAAACCCCGACGCAACAAACACAAGCGCCACAAAAATGGTGAAAACGCCGAAGATACGGCAGTCAATGCCGGATTTAGTGGCTCTAAGTCCGGTCAGCGGAAAGGGCCACTCAAAAATGACAATTCGGGTCCGTCCAGTCTGGACCGCATACTCGACTGCCCATGCCAAATTCATGGCACCCCAGGAACACCAGCCAATCATACCAACAGAGAATGCTGGGTCTTCAAACAAGCCGGCAGGTCAGGCGCCAAAAACAAAGATAAGGGGTCTCAAAGCGATGGCGGCGACGAGGAGCCCAGATCACCGAATACAGGAGGGCAAAAGAAATTTCCCCCGCAAATCCAAACGGTGAACGTGGTAAACGACACCCACACTCCCAACCCGGACCGGATGTGCACCCTTAGGGATGTCGACTTAACAGAACCAGTCGTCCCACAATATAAACTAGGGCCGATCACCTTCAACTGCACGGATCGTCCAGTTAACACCAATCAGGGCAATCCAGCCACACTAGTCCTCGACCCAATAATTGACGGGTTCCACCTCACACGAGTCCTTATGGACGGAAGCAGCAGTCTAAACCTGCTTTACCAGGACACAGTGCGCAAGATGGGCATCGATCATTCGGTGATCAAGCCCACTAAAGCCACCTTCAGAGGTATTATACCAGGTGTGGAGGCCAGCTGTACAGGCTCCATCACCCTTGAGGTAGTCTTCGGATCACCAGACAATTACTGTGCCGAAGAGTTAATCTTCGACATCGTCCCCTTTCGAAGTGATTATCAGGCACTGCTCGGACGAACCGCGTTCGCTCGATTCAACGCGGTGCCACATTACGCCTACCGTAAGCTCAAGATGCTCGGTCCGCGTGGCGTCATCACGGTTAATGGCAAGGCCGAACTTTCCCTCGGCACCAAGGAGTATACCGCTACTTTAACAGCAGAAGCAACGAGTGGCACCTTTCAATCGAACCTCGAGTCGACGGCCAGGCTCCCGGACACCGCCAAAAGACTCCAAACTACTTCGCGGCAGGATAGCCCGGCTTGCCCAGAGCTCAATTAAACACTGGCGAAGGCCAGGACAGGCCACATACCGCGGCTCAACCGCTCTCCGGCACACAAACATTTCTTACATTTTCTTTGCAGGTTCACCTTTGCGCCGACCAGGACTGGCGATATGGAAGCAGCTCGAACGCGCAAGGGAATCCTTAGATATTCCCCGCGATGACCATCCGACTATACTCCGGATCCGCACACAGCTTCTTCCCCCTGGTCTCAGCAGGTTCCATAGTCATATCTCTTTTTTATCACATTACCTGTACTCATACGCATCGACGTACTATTCAAATACAACATGTGGATTTATATGACGCTTATCTGCTGTTATTTCTTATTGAAATTCTTTTGTCAAGTGGCATCCGTACACCACGATATGCCTTAAATATGCCAGGGGCTTCGTTTTACCCATAATACGGCAATAAAGTCCGAACACCTTCATGGAAGTTCGGCACCCCGAACTTATAGCATTATATGCATCAGCTCCGAATCATGTCTTGGGTCAAATGTTGGGTTTGCCCGGCTCCCATGTTTTGCTGCCTTACGTTCCGCTATATCGGCTAAGGCGGCACGGGGAGAACTACTGCGATTGTGTCCCGATTCTTCCGGACGAGCACCTCAGTAGAGAAAGCCGAAAACTGACTGTCATGATACGGCGAGAGCTGGTCAGCTGTTCGAGAGGTTGTAAAATCTTTAAGGGTTTCTCCCGCATAATGCCATAACCAATGCAGCGTGCGATGGATCGGTTTTTCTTCCGATCAGGTGCTTATAGAGCCCCTCGTGCGGTGTTCCAAACACCAGGGGCTGCGCCTACCTTCCTTTTCTAAAGCTCCTATGGCTAAGTGAGAGTGATAAAGCCCTATAGTCTGATTGCCTGGTTCGTTGTGCTGAATACCTCCTTCGAAGGACCCAAAACTGGGATAAAGAGTGATCAGGTTTATCCCGAACACCCCCGTACTTCCTACGTGGGGGCAGAAGCCGACAACTGGCCAACTCTCAGGATTAATATATAAAACGGCCGCGCAGGAGCATAAACTTTTATATAACATGCAATAAATAATAGAAATGACCTTGTTCAACATTACAAAGGACAACATGATTGTATTCATGGAAACATAATGTCCTTGGTGCATTGCTCCGCCGTAAGGCAGGATCCTTTCAGGACACTTTCATAATATAATTCGGGCTTGCGGTGCTCCTTTCCCTCTGGCGGTCCCTCGGTCATCAGCTTTTCAGCATCCATCTTCCCCCAGTGCACCTTTGCGCAGGCGAAGGCCATTCGCGCACCCTCTATATAGACCGACCGCTTGATGACGTCAAGTCGAGGGCAGGCACTCACAAGCCGCTTCACAAGCCCGAAGTAGCTGCTTGGAATCGGCTCGGTGGGGCATAGCCGGATAATCAAATCCTTCATGGCTAGTTCGGCCGCCCTATGCAGTTCGATCAGCTGTTTCAGTTGATCGGCAAAAGGCACGGATAATTCGGTGCCAGATACTGCGACCAGAAGAGCTTATCCGCAGTGTTCCTTTCTTCGGCTCGGTAGAATTGGGCGGCATCCGATATGCTGCGGGGCAGTTCCGCAAATACCCCTGGAGAAATCCAAACTCAAAATTAGAAATATGATTTTCTCCTCAAATACTTGCTTTACATGGAAAAAAGCCTTACCCGCCGCGATCTTCCTCGCCTCTTGGATCTCCTGCAGGGCGCCTTGGGTTTCCCCCCGGGCATCGCGCGCGGCCTGATGAGCCCTGGTGAGTTCGGATACTTTATTCGTTAAACTCTGCTCCAAGGTCTCGCATTTCTTCACGGCCTCTTGAAGCTCTTGCTCGGCTTCAATAACCCTGGCCTCGTGCTTCTCAGGAAGAGCCTGCTCTGCAGCTGCCTTTTCCTCGGCCTCGGCAACAGCCTTCTTCAGAGCCTCGACTTCGTTCATCGCCCCTGGCGCAAATCGTGAAACATATTTTATCATACTGGAAATTCGCTCACACTCAATGCGAACAAGGCTTGCGCATACCTTGTTTATCTTCCAACTGCCTTTTCAACTGGCCAAGTTCTTCTTTGGCCCGCTCCAGACTTTGATTCAGTCCGGAGACCTCCGCAGTATGAGAGACAGCAGCCGCTACAGACGCCTGCTTATAAAAAAAGAGAGATAGATGTCATCAAGTGAGTCTTCCTGCGAACATAAATTCGATCCTCTGTCCGGTTCTTTCTTTCACCGAACAGTGTATCAGGGGCTACTATCCATACTATGACACTCTTCGAACCTCATAAAACATACCTCAAAGCCTCTTATAAGGCTGATACAGGCTTCATTCAGTCCACTCTCAGCAGACTGAATCTTCTCAATCACCGCACCCATAAGGACACGGTGTTCATCAACGATGGAGGCGCTCTTCAGCGCCGCCAACAAAGCTTCCGGCACCTCTGGTTGGACAGAGGTTGCCGGTGGAACAGGCACGCCCCCTCCAGCCGAGGGAGGCCGCCTGCTTGATTCTGGAGCCGTATTGGTCTCCGGAACTGCGTCCGGCTGGGGGCCGAATTCAAGATGGCTCCCGCCGTCGACTCCCATGGGAATCTTCTCCCCCATGTCTCCGGCCCCTGAAGTTTAACCTCCAGGCGCCGCCTTCACGCTCTTTCCCCCCTACTTGGCCGGGGTCCTTCTGGGACGAAGCCTCAGTGTTATTCACATATTTGGGGGAAGGGGCCTTCGGGGGCGTCCCGCTCTCCATAGCATCCGAGCTCAGCAAATCCTCTGATGAGGATTGTTTGGTGTGGGACCTCGCCGGACTACAAAAAATATGGCTCAGGTTAAAATATTATGCCATGATGAGTCTGGGCGCATAAACGTGTTCGGATTTTATATACTCACGAGTTCACCATGGGCTGGGCCCTGGGATCCCACTCCGGGCTGCTGTCGGCGGCGGCAGTGGACTCTTCCGGAAGAGGAGTTTTTCCCCTTTTAGGCGACTCGGCCTCCAAGTGTATGGAGGCCGTCCTCTTCTTTCTCCCCCCCGCTGGGGATTCGTCTTCCTCCTCCTCCTCGTCCTCTTCGGAGGCAGAACGGGCATTGGAGCCTTCGGATATTGTGTCCGAAGTGCCGCGGCGGCGAAGGCCACCCCGGGTCTTTTTGGCCTCCTTCTCGGCCTTCTTCTTCGGCGCCTTGTAAGGTGCCGAGACCAGCATCTTCGTCAGAAGTGGGCCGGCCGGTTCTTCGGGCAGCGGGGCCAGACAGTGGATCCGCCCGCCTTCTTCGTCCAGCCCTAGGAGAGTTGTGGAAAACACATTAAGCATTTCCCTTGGGTTATGCTGATAAAACGTATAATGACTTACCGAGCTTGCAGGGCGGGACAGTTGGTACCCGCGGTCCTCGGCCGAGTCCGGCCATGATTTGCCGAACTTGAAAAGCACCTTCCAAATGTCTTTGTGCGAGGAGCCAAAGAGGTCTCGCAGGGTCTGGTGCTTGGCCGGATCGAATTCCCATAAATTGCAAGTCCGGTGTTGACAAGGAAGGATCCGGCGAACCAACATCACCTGGACTACATTGACAAGTTTGATATTCTTTTCTTCCATATCCTTAACGCGCGTCTGGAGCACCGACAGTTCGTCGGACGAAGACCAGTTCAGGCCCTTCTTAGGCCAGGACGTAAGCCGCAAAGGGGATCCGGATCGGAACTCGGGAGTAGCGGCCCATTCCGTGCCGCGCGGCTCAGTGATGTAAAACCACTGCTGTTGCCACTCTTTGACGGAATCATTAAAAGTACCTGTTGGCCATGTGACGTTGGGCATCTTGCTCACCATAGCGCCCCCGCACTCGGCGTGCTCGCCGCTCACTACCTTGGGCTTCACATTAAAGACCTTCATCCATAAGCCGAAGTGTGGTGAGATGCGGAGAAAAGCCTCGCACACGACGATGAATGTCGAGATGTTGAGGAAGGAATTGGGGGATAGATCGTGAAAATCAATCCCATAATAATACATGATGCCGCGAACGAACGGGTGGAGGGGAAACCCTAGCCCGCGGACAAAATGAGGGAGGAATACAACCCTCTCGTCGGGTTCTGGAGTAGGAACGATCTGTCCCGCCGTCGGGAGACGGTGGCTGATTTTCTTGGCCAGATACCCAGCCTCCCGAAGCTTTTTGATATCCTTCTCCCGGACGGTAGAGGCCATCCACTTGCCTCCTGCTCTGGATCTGGACATTTTTGGAAGACCTTTGTGGGCGGAGAAGACGAACGCTCGGGCGCTGGAGCTCGAGCGAAGGGGAAGGGGTCAGGAAGAAGAAAGCGTGGGTGCAAAAGGGAGTCCTTATCCCCTTATAAAGGCAGCGGGAATTCTGCGCCTCCCCACTTGCCTGGTAAACTCGTTTATTCCCCAGGCGCCGTGATTGATGGTGCGGTTGCGTTACCCACACCCGTATTGATGAGAATCCCATGATAAGGGGACACGATCTCTGCTTCGACAAGACGTGCCAAGAAAACCGCCTCGCAATATGTGCAGTAGTTGGTTGAGAAAAACGGTTCGAATAATGACCGGGCCGTGGCGTGATATCACGCTATGAAATTTGTCAGCAGATTAGATTCGTGGAATATTATACTCTCTACGGTGGTATGTGGAATTTGTTTTGCAGAGCCGGACACGATCCTTGTGTTCAAAATCTTCTATGGAGTATTCGGAGGAGGAACCCGCCTTGCAATGCCGAAGACAATCTGCGCGCCGGACTCATCATCATTAAATCCTGGTTCAGGGGCTACTGAGGGAGTCCTGGATTAGGGGGTCCTCGGACAGCCGGACTATATACCTTGGCCGGACTGTTGGACTATGAAGATACAAGATTGAAGACTTCGTCCCGTGTCCGGGTGGGACTCTCCTTTGCGTGGAAGGCAAGCTTGGCAATTCGGATATGTAGATATCCTCCCTTGTAACCGACTCTGTGTAACCCTAGCCCCCTCCTGTGTCTATATAAACCGGAGGGTTTAGTCCGTAGGACAACATCAATCATAATCATAGGCTAGCTTTTAGGGTTTAGCCTCTACGATCTCGTGGTAGATCAACTCTTGTAATAGTCATATCATTAAGATCAATCAAGCAGGTAGTAGGGTATTACCTCCATCGAGAGGGCCCGAACCCGGGTAAACATTGTGTCCCCCGCCTCCTGTTACCATCCGCCTTAGACGCACAGTTCGGGACCCCCTACCCGAGATCCGCCGGTTTTGACACCGACAAGGGCCAAGATACAAATGATGTGGCCCACAACCGATGCTTAGGAATAGGGAGTGTGGGGCAACTTCAGTGGGAACAACGACATTTCTTGCGTCGGTGCCAGTGGGCACATCTGGTGCTTGAAAAGAACAGGGTGGTGTATGGTACCCTTCAAGGTAGAGGGCGACAAAGTTGTGTTGTCTGTGGTTGGGAAAGATACAAGGAGAGAAACTAAGATAGATGGAGAAGTTGCAAGAGTCACGCGGTGGGAGAATATAAGAGAAAAGTACGGTGTAGGTGGTCCCTACAACGGTGTGCTCGTTGTGTCTTAGCTGGATGCTGATAAACCCCCAAGTACATGGGATCAATTGTAGCTTTTTCGATAAATAAAAGTGTCGAACCGAACGAGGAGCTAAAGGTAAAAAATTATATTCCCTTCAAGTTCTATCGACCACCGATACAACTCTACGCACACTTAACGTTTGATTTACTTAGAACAAGTATGAAACTATAAGTACTTTGTAGGTGTGATGCTAGAACTACTTTGCAAGAATAAAACTAGGAGTAGTTTGCGAGATAATAAAAGTTAGTTATTTAGTAGAAATCTTTTTGTATCACAAGAGAAGGATTTTGTCCCTAGGCAATGGATAACTAGACCGATAATCATTACTGCAATTTTATATGAGGGAGACGCATTGTTGGTGCAATGATAGGCCCCTTATGTTTTGGAGTTTGTTGACATAAACAATCTGGGACTTATGTGTTTGCTAGTGCACACAGACTAACAGGTCCCTAGAGTAATCGAGGAGTTTGATGAAAATAACGAAGATAATCTCCCTGCGAGGCAATGAAGGTTATCACCGAAGATAAAGCTAACGAGAGTGAACCCTAAAAATTGCTGAAGTTTAAGCAATTGGTTCGGTGATTGTTCGAAGCAAATGAGTGCGTTCGAGGAAGAATGAAGACGAAGTGAAGACGTAGCATTTATTTGTTCTTCTTCTTCTTTCATAGGACCACCGTACTATTAAGAGGGGTATAGCGTTTTGAAGCTTTGATTCTCTTATGCTAAACCCAAACCTATGAAAGCTGTGAGAGAAATCTCTTTGTGCTCCGAGCAAATACTTGCCAGCAAGAGACTGTGATCTTCTTCGCTACGAGAGATTTGCCTTGAACCGAGGAGTTAGCATTACTTGTTCCTCAAGTAATGTTACCGTTGCTCCAAAATTCGACCATTGAGAACGTGTCGGTTGGCCATTGGCTGGACCTCGTGTCCAAAATGGTCATTTCCCATCTGGGAAGGCTGCAGCTATAAATAGCCACCCCACGCTGGCTTTGTCCAGTGGCTGCTCCGTTTGATTTATGATAAGATTGTTGAGCAACCCCCTCTTTGAGCGATTTGAGTTTAAAATCCACCGAGGGAAAAACCCTAGAGTCGAAGAATTAGATAGTGGTTCAGCATCACTGGAATCTAAATTTAATACGCTCCGCCTGCGCCTATTACTCTTGAGAGCTGCAAACTCTCTAGACGGTTAGGTGTCAAGTTCTTCAGAGACCAAGAGTAATTGTGGTTCTCGAAGAAGAAGTCTGTAAAGGTTTGGAGATCGCCTTCAAGTATCTACCACGAGTGATCGGCATCGGTTGAAAAATCGATTGTCGAGGAGAATAGGGTGAAGAGAGTTTATCTCCGTGTTAAGTCACAGCCCCTCCAACCAGACATAGTCCTTGTGAAGAAGGACGAACTGGTCAAACAAATTCCTTGTCGCCATCGAGCACCACTGGTTACCTCTGTTACTCAAGTTTACCTTCAATGCATTTTATTCATGTATTTTACTTTGATGCATGCTTTAGTTTCCCATAGGTCATATGTTGTAGTTCTTCTTAGTCTGTTTGTTGTTTATTCCGCTGCTGGGTTCTAAGAGATTTAAGTTTTTTGAAGAAAAATTAAAACTCCCATTCACCCCCTCTGGTAGACATACTTCGTTCCTACAACTGGTATCAGAGCAAGGTACTCCTTAACTCTGCTCATTTTAGTCTAACGACTTTGGATTTTAAGTATGTCTTCAGTGAACTACAAGTCGCATCCCAAGATCCCCATATTCGATGGGACGGATTATCCCTTCTAGAAGGAGAAGATGAAGATCCGTATTCGAGCTATAGATGATGACATGTGGAACATCGTGCACATTGGGTTCACCGTTCTAATTCCTCAAGCACCTACCGATGAAGAAAAGAAGCTCATTCAGCTAGACGCTCAAGCCAAAGATGAAATTGGTGGCCATATCTCTCGAGCTTAATTCCTTCGATACCGACAGTGTGAGACTGCAAAAGAACTGTGGGGTGTCCTCGAAAAGATCAATGAAGGAGTGTCAACTCAAAAGGAAGCTCGAATTGATACTCTTCGGGCGAAGTTCAATCGCTTCAAGCGCATTGGAAATGAAAGATGTCAGAAAACCTTCAATTGCCTCATTGACATAGCAAATGAGCTTCAAGGACTCGGAGCCAAAGACATCACTGACCATGAAGTTGTTAAGAAACTGCTTCGATCCCTTGACACCTCATTTGACATGCTTGTTCTGATGATTCATGAACACCCTGATTTCAAGAGCCTCAACTCTGCTGATGTTATGGAGAGACTGAACACTCACGAAGAACAACAAGAAGAAAAGAGAGATCTGTATGGCTCAACTCAACACAAAAACTATGCTCTCAAGGTCGTGGCTGATTCCTCCTCCGATGGAAATACCGAAGAAGATTCTGATGATCCAGAACGACTCAGCAATGATCTCGCACTGATCACAAAATGATTCCAACATTTCCATAAGAAGAGCCAGTTCCAGAAAACAAGTTCAAGCAACTCTGGAGGTTCAAAATCTGCAAAACCTACCGGAGAATACACCTGTTTCAAGTGCAAAAAGGCAGGGCACTTCATTTTGGACTACCCTCTCTGGGAAGCTGAAATCCATGCGAGTGCGAGATATAACTCGAGCAACTATCGAAGCAAAGGCAAGAGCAAGAACTACGACTCCGATGATGAGAAGAAAATTAAGAAGTTTTTCAAGAAGAAGGACAGCTCCACCTCAAAATCTTCATCAAGTTCTTCCTCAAAGAATCCTTCCAAGTCCTCCTCCAACCGCAAGAGTACCTATCGCAAGGCCAAGGCATGCATCGGCAAGGAGATGGATTTTGAAGAAGAAGAATCGTCTACTTTCAAAGAAGAAAATGAGTTTGATGAGGACCGACTCAAGCATGGCTGGCATAGCATGCGCCTCTTCCCCGACAACGAATTTCTTTGGGAACCCGTCAAGCGATGATGAAACTCCTGCCTACTGCTTCATGGCCAAAGCCTCAAAAGAAAAGGTACCCGTCAAACATCACAAGGTTCACTCCAGTGATCAATATTCTTCTGATGAGGATGACCGTGCTAAGTTGATCAAAATTGCCAACATTCAACAAAACTCTCTTGAGAAAATTGAGAAAACCCTCAGGAAGTCTAAAGGGTTGTTGGTTTAGGAGATGGAAAAGAATCAGTCACTGTCCGAAGAGTATGCTACTCTCAAGTCAGGAATGGATGAACTCACAACTCATCATGATTTTCTCTCAGCAGACCACGAGAGATTGGCCTATGATTTCCGGAAAGGAAACAGGAACTCGAGGCACTGAGAGAGGCTCATGAAGACTTGTTGAGAGAAAATTCTCTTCTCACCCAACAACTCAAGGAGAAACCTGAAGTGTTTGAGCCTCCATGTTTAAAATATCTTGAATGAAACAATGTTGAATCTAATGCTGAATCATCTATGAGTGCTAACCCTTCAATCGAGGAAAATAGTTATGTTTCTGATGAAAATGCTAGGTTGAAGGATCTTCTTCAGACTTGAATGTTCAAATCTCTCAAAGGGCATCAAACCCTTTGTGATGTAATTAAGAAATCTATTCTTCACAAAAATCCCTGAAAGGAGCATCAATTCCTTTTGGAATCACTTGATGCTTGCGAACCGTGCCTCATGGGCAAGATGACTAAGATTCCGTTCTCCGGAACAATGGAGCGAGCAACTAACTTGTTGGAAATAATACATACTGATGTATGCGGTCCGATGAGTGTTGGGGCTCGCGGCGGGTATCGTTATTTTTTGACCTTCACAGATGATTTGAGCAGATAGGGGTATATCTACTTGATGAAACATAAGTCTGAAACATTTGAAAAGTTCAAAGAATTTCAGAGTGAAGTGGAAAATCATTGTAACAATAAAATAAAGTTTCTACGATCTAATCGTGGAGGTGAATATTTGAGTTATGAGTTTTGTCTTCATTTGAAACAACATGGAATAGTTTCGCAACTCACGCCACCTGGAACACCACAGCGTAATGGTGTGTCCGAATGTCGTAACCGTACTTTATTAGATATGGTGCGATCTATGATGTCTCTTACCGATTACCACTATCGTTTTGGGGTTATGCTTTAGAGGCGGTTGCATTCACGTTAAATAGGGCACCATCTAAATCCGTTGAGACGACACCATATGAACTGTGGTTTGGCAAGAAACCTAAGCTGTCGTTTCTTAAAGTTTGGGGTTGCGATGCTTATGTGAAAAAGCTTCAACCTGATAAGCTGGAACCCAAATCGGAGAAATGTGTCTTCATAGGATACCCAAAGGAGACTGTTGGGTACACCTTCTATCACAGATCCGAAGGCAAGATATACGTTGCCAAGAAGGGATCCTTTCTAGAGAAGGAGTTTCTCTCGAAAGAAGTGAGTGGGAGGAAAGTAGAACTTGATGAGGTAATTGTAACTTCTCCTGAATTGGAAAGTAGTTCATCACAGAAATCAGTTCGAGGGATTCCTACACCAATCAGTGCCGAAGCTAATAATGATGATCATGAAACTTCAGATCAAATTACTACCGAACCTCGTAGGTCAACCAGAGTACGGTCCGCACGAGAGTGGTACGGTAATCCTGTTCTGGAGGTCATGTTATTTGACTATGACTAACCTACGAACTAAGAGGAAGCGATGATGAGCCTAGATTCCGCGAAATGGCTTGAGGCCATGAAATCTGAGATGGGATCCATGTATGAGAACAAAGTGTGGACTTAGGTTGACTTGCCCGATGATCGGTAAGCGATTGAGAATAAATGGATCTTCAAGAAGAAGACTGACGCTGACGGTAATGTTACCGTCTACAAAGCTTGACTTGTTGCGAAAGGTTTTTGACAAGTTCAAGGAGTTGACTACGATCAGACCTTCTCACCCGTACCGATGCTTAAGTCTGTCTGAATCATGTTAGCAATCGCCGCATTTTATGATTATGAAATTTGGCAAATGGATGTCAAAACTGCATTCCTTAATGGATATCTTAAAGAAGAGTTGTATATGATGCAACCAGAAGGTTTTGTCGATCCTAAACGTGCTAACAAAGTGTGCAAGCTCCAGCGATCCATTTATGGACTGGTGCATACCTCTCAAAGTTGGAATATACGCTTTGATAGTGTGATCAAAGCATATGGTTTTATACAGACTTTTGGAGAAGCCTGTATTTACAAGAAAGTGAGTGGGAGCTTTGTAGCATTTCTAATATTATATGTGGATGACATATTGTTGATTGGAAATGATACAGAATTTCTGGATAGCATAAAAGGATACTTGAATAAGAATTTTTCAATGAAAGACCTCGGTGAAGCTGCTTATATATTGGGCATCAAGATCTATAAAGATAGATCAAGACGCTTAATTGGACTTTCACAAAGCACATTCCTTGATAAAGTTTTTGAAGAAGTTCAAAATGGATCAGTCAAAGAAAGGGTCCTTGCCTGTGTTACATGGTGTGAAGTTGAGTCAGACTCAATGCCCGACTACTGCAGAAGATAGAGAGAAAATGAAAGTCATTCCCTATGCCTCAGCCATAGGTTCTATCAGGTATGCGATGCTGTGTACCAGACCTGATGTGTGCCTTGCTATAAGTTTAGCAGGGAGGTACCAAAGTAATCCAGGAGTGGATCACTGACAGCGGTCAAGAACATCCTGAAATACCTGAAAAGGACTAAGGATATGTTTCTCATTGATGGAGGTGACAAAGAGGTCGTCGTAAATGGTTACGTCGATGCAAGCTTTGACACTGATCCAGATGACTCTAAATCACAAACCGGATACGTATTTATATTGAATGGTGGAGCTGTCAGTTGGTGCAGTTCCAAGCAGAGCGTCGTGGCGGGATCTACGTGTGAAGCGGAGTACATAGCTGCTTCAGAAGTAGCAAATGAAGGAGTCTAGATGAAGGAGTTCATATCCGATAGAGGTGTAATACCTAGTGCATCGGGTCCAACGAAAATCTTTTCTGATAATACTAGAGCAATAGCCTTAGCGAAGGAATCGAGATTTCACAAGAGAACCAAACACATCAAGAGACGCTTCAATTCCATCCGCGATCAAGTCAAGGAGGGAGACATAGAGATTTGCAAAATACATACGGACCTGAATGTTGCAGACCCGTTGACTAAGCCTCTTCCACGAGCAAAACATGATCAGCACCAAGACTCCATGGGTGTTATAATCATTACTATGTAGTCTTGATTATTGACTCTAGTGCGAGTGGGAGACTGAAGGAAATATGCCCTAGAGGCAATAATAAAGTGGTTATTTATATTTCCTTATATCATGATAAATGTTTATTATTCATGCTAGAATTGTATTAACCAGAAACTTAGTACATGTGTGAATACATAGACAAAACAGAGTGTCCCTAGTATGCCTCTACTTGACTAGCTCGTTAATCAAAGATGGTTAAGTTTCCAAGCCATAGACATGTGTTGTCATTTGATGAATGGGATCACATCATTAGAGAATGATGTGATGGACAAGACCCATCCGTTAGCTTAGCATTATGATCGTTTAGTTTTATTGTTATTGCTTTCTTCATGACTACATAGTTCTCTCCCGTGGGGTCCGCACGCTTAATGTTCGATGATGATTTGTATTATGATTATGTGTTTTGGTGACCGAACTTTGTTCGGAGTCCCGGATGAGATCACGGACATGACGAGGAGTCTCGAAATGGTCGAGAGGTAAATATTGACATATTGGAAGGTTATATACGGACACCGGAATGGTTCGGATAAGGTTCGGGGATTTTTCGGAGTGCCGGGAGGCTACCGGAACCCCCCGGGAAAGTTAATGAGCCTATTGGGCCATAGTGGAGGAGAGGAGGCAGGCCACGGGAGGTGGAGCACGCCCCCCTTGCCCCAATCTGAATTGGACAAGGGGAGGTGATGACCCACAAGTATAGGGGATCAATTGTAGCCCTTTTCGATAAGTAAGAGTGTCGAACCCAACGAGGAGGAGAAGAAAATGACAAGTAGTTTTCAGTAAGGTAATGTCTGCAAGTGCTGAAATTGTAAGTAGTGGAGTAGTTTGATAGCAAGATAAATTGTAACGAGCAAGTAACAATAGTAGTAACAAAAGTGCAGCAAGGTAGCCCAATCCTTTTGAGGCAAAGGACATGCCAAAACGGTCTTTTATAGTGAACAAAGCGTTCTTGAGGGTACACGGGAATTTCATCTAGTCACTTTCATCATGTTGGTTTAATTCGTGTTCGCTACTTTGATAATTTGATATGTGGGTGGACCGGTGCTTAGGTGCTGTTCTTACTTGAACAAACCTCCTACTTATGATTAACCCTCCCGCAAGCATCCGCAACTACGAGAATAGTATTAAGAATAAATTCTAACCATAGCATTAAACTTTCGGATCCAATCGGTCCCTTATGGAATAGTGCATAAACTGGGGTTTAAGCTTTTGTTAATCTCGCAACCCATCATCTAATTGCTACTCCACAATGCATTCCCTTAGGCCCAAATATGGTGAAGTGTCATGTAGTCGACGTTCACATGACACCACTAAGGGAATCACAACATACATACTATCAGAATATCAAACACATATCAAATTCACATGATTATTTGCAACATGATTTCTCCCGTGACCTCAAGAACAAAAGTAACTACTCACAAATGATAAACATGATCATGATCAAAGGAGTATTAAATAGCATAATGGATCTGAACATATAATCTTCCACCAAATAAACCATCACTACAAAAAAAAAGACACATCCGTGACATTTTGGGCCGAACGGAATTTTTTTCTGTCATACATATGACACTTCTATGACGATAATTGTGACAAAACCCGGTATCATCATAGATGTGGTGGGCTCGTACTTCTATGACAAAAAATCATGACAAAAAATGGGCTTTTCATCCTGGGCGGGCCGGAGACGCAGCTGCATGACATTCTTTGGGCCGTCCATGACGGAAAAAACCGTGGTAGAAGCGAGGGGGAGGAAAATTTCGGGGAGTTCCCGGTTACGATGGGAGGTCGGGGGCCGAGCGATGCGCGTTTCTCTCGTACACGTACGCGCGTGTGTGAGAGGCGTTGGCTCTAACTGAACCCGAGCGAGGCGTTGGGCTCTAACTGAACCCGATCGATTGCACTGCAGGCTACGCGTTACTGAACCCGAGCGATCGATCGATGGCTGTTAACTGAACCCGATCGAGCGATTCCTTCGCTACTGCTGCTAACTGAAGCCGATCGATTGGATGAATAGTGAGCGTTGCGGG
>NC_057802.1:552782649-552807235 GCF_018294505.1 Triticum aestivum
GAACAGTGAGCGGTGGCGTTGCCTCTGGATGAACAGGACCCCGTGGTGTGGATGGCTGGATGAACAGCAGACCGTGGAGGGGTGGCCGTGGAGGGGTGGTCGAACAGGACCCCGTGGTGTGGAGGGCTGGATGAACAGTAGACGGTGGAGGGGTGCCCGTGGAGGGGTGGTTGAACAGGAGCCGGTGGAGTAGCGCGCGGTGGAGGCTGGATGAATAGGAGCCCGTGGAGGCTGGAGGAGGTCGACGGTGGAGATGAACAGTATCCCGTGGAGTCCCGTTTTGCGGTACGCCACACCCCTCCCGATGAACAGGACCCCCGTTTCGACCGTAGGAGGTCCGTTTCATCCGTTTTGCGGTACGCCACACCCCTCCCGATCAACAGGACCCCCGTTTCGACCGTAGGAGGTCCGTTTCCTCCGTTTTGCGGTACGCCAGGCCTCGTTTCCATCGCCTGTTCCGTCCAAGCCCTCCCGATGAACACGACCACGCATTCCGTTCCGACCCAGCCGGTTGGCTCCCATGCGTTCCGTTGCCTCCCGATGAACACGACGCATTCCGTTGCCTCCCCATGAACACGACGCATTCCGTTGCCTCCCCATGAACACGAAGCATTCTGTTGCCTCCCCATGAACACGACGACGACGCTGTTTCTCCGTTCCGACCCAGCCATGTACACGAGCCATAGGGCGTACGTATGCACGAGTAGGCGTTCGAGACCCTGCCCGTATGTACGTACGTGGCCGTATTTTCTTTCTTGCACCCTGGCCGCTGTACGTACATGTACATGCTACGTGCGCGCCTCTACTACGACACGTGCACGCCTCTACATCGACCAGTATATATGTACGTACACGTTTGCGACCAGAATGACAACGCTACGTACGCTTCGACCAGGTGGGTCCCGACTGTCAGGCACTTCCTTGCCTGCGAAGATGTAGCTGGTGGGTCCCAGCAGTCAGGGGGGCGAATCGTTTTGTTTTTTTTGCTCGGACGCACTTCCTTGCGTGCGAAGGTGTAGCTGATGGGTCCCAGCAGTCAGGGGGGAATCGTTTTGTTTTTTTGCCCAGACGCACTTCCTTGCGTGCGAAGATGTAGCTGGTGGGTCCCAGCAGTCAGGAGGGTGAATCATTTTTTTTCGGACGCACTTCCTTGCATGCGAAGATGTAGCTGGTGGGTCCCAGCAGTCAGGGGGGCGAATCGTTTTTTTTCGGACGCACTTCCTTGCGTGCGAAGATGTAGCTGGTGGGTCCCAGCAGTCAGGGGGAAACGTTTTTTTTCACGAAATACGGTGGCCCGTCCGGTGGGTCCCCGCTATCAGGTGGAGGAATAATTATTTTGCGCGTAATAAGGAGGCACTTCCTTGCTGCGGCCGTGGACCCAGCTGTCAGCCTCTCCACGTACAGTTCATGTCCGATGGAAGCCATTCCTTGACCATGTTGACCACGCCGCGCCGAGAGCACCAGGGCGGTGGACGACGGCGAGGCCTAGGAAGGGGACGACGCGGAGCCGGGGAAGACGCGGCAGTGGATGCCCACGCGTAGAGGAGTATGAGGTTTCACTCGTTCGACTGCGGTGTGAGGCTACCGTCGCCGCAGAATAACAGGGGTTGTGGGTGCGTAGAGGGATGGCCTGGCCAGCGGTGGGAGTAGTAGGGGGCGGTGAGGCCTCCGCGGCATCACAGCCGGCCACGGGCGGCAGGAGCAGGCGGCACGACCGGCGCTGCTTTGGGCGGCTGGAGCAAGAAGACCAGAGGTTGAAGAAGCACTACGGCCGTTGGATGGACATCGTACGGTCACTGGAGCTAGAATCGTTCATATATTGACTAAAGTTGACAAAGGCCTCCGTCCCAGTCAACTTAGTAGGCCCACAAGTCAGCCTCCCACCAAGGTGGGTCCCAGCTAGCAGGGGGGTATTCATTTTTTGTGCGTAATAAGGAGGCACTTCCGGTGGGTCCGAGCTGACAGCGGGGGGAACGTTTTTTTCGTGAAATACGGTGGCCCGTCCTGTGGGTCCCAACAGTCAGGGGGAAACGTTTTTTTTGCGAAATACTGGTGGCCCGTCCGGTGGGTCCCTGCTGTCAGGTGGAGGAATAATTATTTTCCGCGTAATAAGGAGGCACTTCCTTGCGGCTGCCGTGGACCCAACTGTCAGCCTCTCCACGTACAGTACTCTTCCGATGGAAGTCGGTCATTGACCACATTGACCACGCCGCGCCGAGAGCACCACGGCGGTGGACAACGGCGAGGCCTAGGAAGGGGACGACGCGGAGCCCGGGAAGACGCGGCAGTGGAAGCCCACGCGAAGAGGAGTACGAGGGTTCACTGGTTCGGCTGCGGTGTGAGGCTGTCGTCGCCGCAGAATAATAGGGGGTGTGGGTGAGTAGAGGGATGCCCTGGCCAGCGGTGGGAGTAGTAGGGGGCGCTGAGGCCTGCGCGGCAGCACAGCCGGCCACGGGAGGCGGGAGTAGGCGGTCCCGCCGGCGCTGCTTTGGCGGCTGGAGCAAGAAGATCAGAGATTGAAGAAACACGACGGCCGTTGGATTGACATCCAATGGTTACGTCTGCTAGAATCGTTTGTTGACGTATATAATAACTAAAAAATCTTGCATATGCGTCAACTAAACAGGCCCACAAGTCAGACCACTCCCTCTTTTTTTTAATAATTTATATATAGCTCATGGCAACTTCTTATGCAATTTATTGCAGTCGTTTTTTTGGTTGGCCAGGGCCAATTTCGCATATTTCTGTGGGTTCCAAACTATTTTTAATATCGAAATGTCGAGCCAGATTTAAAGTACTTTGAAGATATATTTAAATTAGGTTAATGCCTAGTGAAATAGGAATCTGAAAATGTGAAAAAATTCAGAAATTATAAAGTAGTTGCCAATTTGTCATCTGTTTTTATATTTACAACCCATTTCATATTACTTTCAAGATTTGCAGGCGTCTTGAAAGAGTTGCAGCCCATCAGGGCGTAGAAAAATAAGTAGGACTGGATTGGGTATTCTTCAGAAAAAATAAACTGGGCTCATTTTCATAAAGAAAAAATAGCTGGGCTGGTCACATGGTGAACATAAAATATAAGCCTAGGCTAGATGGCCACAACCCAGTTCAAACCCTGCTCCGTCTCAACAATACCAAACAAAAAAAATACTGCTCGAGTAGCTACGTCCCAGGTGTCAGCCGATCTTGTGTTGTTCTCTTGTCTATTGACTATATACGCTCACAATGTCGTGGGTCCCAGATATCAGGAAAACACTAGGAGGAAGCATTTTATTTTTCCATACGCTGATGTGGTGGGCCCCTACTATCATCCTCTCCACGTACTTCTGCCAATTCCTGTTGTTTGTTGACCATGTTGACAACGCGAGAGGGCGGCGCCGCGGCGAGCACACCAAAGCGCGCGGAGGACGTCGGCGTTAACGATTTAGGAGACGGTGGGGCGGCGATGCGTGCGCTGAGGCGCAGCCAGCCGTGGGAGGCGAAAGCAGGCGGCCCCGCCGGCGCTGGTTTGGTTTTGGCGGCTGGAGGAAGACAGGACAAAAGAAACACAACAGACTGTAAAAGCAGCAGGAGTACTTAACAACCTTAACTGAAACCAGCAAGGGCACTTAACAACCAAAGCTGAAAGCAGTATGAGTGCTTATACAGGTTCAACCATACAAAGCACGCCTCGAACAGTGCTACTTTGCCTACAGTTAACCAAGGGTGAGGCCGCCAAGCCCTAGGACAAGGCCCAGGCGCCACCCCGCGCATCCACAACCTTCTGAAAGCGGCTTCATCTCGCAATGTGGTCAATAAACAGGATATTCGCTTTAGAGCCATGGAAAAGCATGAACATAATCTTCTGTCCTATACTCCAAGATGGACGGGCCTTCATTATTTGAGACCACCCATGAATAAGTATCTTTTCACCTCCAAGGGGAATTGAGTAGGTCGACATAAACATCATGTTGTGACCAAGCGCAAGTCTGACCCGACCATGGTCAGGCATCTGTATAGGAACAATAGAACTCGACAGTTCCTGTTTCAACAAGATCACAACTGTAAAACTGTGTATAAGCAATAGTTTATGAACAACATATATAACAGAAAACAGCTCGTACCATAAGTTTCTCGACACAGTTGGACCTGTTCAACGAGTGCAGGAGTGGCACACATATCCCACGTGGCCTTCCACCATTGAAACGCCCCACAAGGACCTCAAGACGATCAATAAAGTGTAGGAACTTGTGGATGTTGATCCAGTCAACTTCAGTGCCATTAGTAACAGCCGAGTTATTACAGAGTAACAAACCAGCAGACTGCTTAACTCTGAAAAAACCTACACGTGCCACAAATTATAAGAAAATATTAGTTAGAAGTAGCATCTCCGTGAGAGATTCGTTGCTACTTCTAAAGTTAAATTGTGATTAGTTAGACAGAATAGGTGGATTAAGAAGTAATCGAGGCAACAAGCAAGAACCAGATACAAAACTAACATGGATGAACAATTGGAACGACGTCGGGGTGGAAGATCGCAGTGAAGATGAGACCAGGTTCTGCTATTTCCATCAACATTCGTGCGCCAACTTTCAGTCCGTAAAACTTGAGAAAGTTTATCCAAGTTCGGCCATAAAAAAAGCAGCGATCTTCTTGGTTCATGAACCCAACTCGGAACTTATATCCATGGCTTGTCTTCACTGTGACCATTAAACTAGTGTGTTCAGTTATGGCAAGGCCGAGCATCTTGAGTACATGTGTTCTGGCAGAGCAAATAATGCATTGCAGGAAAAATAATATGAGAACACATCATGTTCAAAAAACCCCCACCCTCCCGGATAGAAAAGAGGATTCTAGGAACATACTGTGCGCGTTTCAAAATGTTGTGTTAGGATGAGAAGGAACAAGTGTGGCGTCTCGCCGAGGGCGCAGAAACCTGTAGGGTACTCGCACTTTGGGCACTGCAAATGAAACACACTAGATTCAGTAGGAAGAAAAATGCATGAACGGCGGCGGCTGCCATCCTAGGATTACCTGCGACCAAGGGACTTGGATTTATCGGGGATGGATGAAGAATTCGTACCTGGTTCTCCATGAGAAAACCTTATGCAATCGCCGAGAGGGGGTTTTCTCTGAACAAGCTGACGAGGGAGAAGGGGATTCAGGCCCAGTGAAATATTGCCGCTTCGTCCGTCCAGCTTACTGCTAAAGCTGGAAAGGGGGGTTGTGATTTGACGGCTCATTGGGCATTACTGCGGCGCTACGACCGGGGTGTGTCTACCGTGAAGTTGTGCACTCTAATTTGTGCATATGGCACGTGGACCCCGTTGCCGGTTGCCCCACATATCAGCGAAAGGAAGTAGAAAGACAGGAGTAACTAGTTACACATAAATATATTTTTTGACAGAGAGATACTCCCTCTGTAAAGAAATATATAAAACTTTTATATCACAGGCTCACCTTGCCGACAAATATACTCCCTCTGCAACACACGGGCATTATGGGGGTTCGGCTTTTTTTATGGGGGTTCAGCTGAGAATATAATACTCAGATAGGCTCATGGATCTGGACTTTGGGCCGCAGGCCGACCCTGCATGTTTGGGGGCCCATGTGTTCTACCTCAGCGCTTTTCATATTGCAAGCGATCGGTACGGCGCTGGTTTTAGATACTGTCGCAAGGCGAATACACAAAATTGAATAAAGCACGGCAGCTGTTGGAATGAAATCGAACGACAGTTCCTAACCAGCAATCAGAGTTGCAATTCTATCAACGATATACCATGTGATAAATAATACTGTCGTACTACGTATACACACAGGACACTTGTTTCACCATGCCAGATTATTACATCAAAATCTCTCGGAGGATAGATCAGTTCGGCAGTTGCGTGCTGCTACTGAAGAATTTCAAAGTTGATTTGGACCAGCTCTCCTTGCCGAGAAAGTTCAATTTTGACATCATCCCCTACCGCAAGATATGATTTAGATTTGAACCTTGACCATCCTTTAGCATCAAACATCATGCAACCATCCTTTGTACTTACGGTATATTGAGCAGGTTCATTCACACCAAGGCTGCGCATGGTAAGAGAAACTTGGCCGCGGTCGCCCGGATTGTTGAGCGACTCCCTCGTTGCTCTAGGAATTCTCTGTTTGCAAACAAGAAGACATACCCAAACAGTTAGATCAACACAGTGAATCATGTGAAACAACATGGAAAGGAAAAAGAACGAAGCACTTGGGCGGCCAATGCTTACCAAGAAGGTGGACATGTCAGTTTTTGTAAGGACTTTGGTATATGAAGTGGGAACTGCAGCCCAGTCTGTTGCCGGTGCAACTGCACGGGCCGGAGTAGATGCAAGTGCAAGTGTTGGTGCAGGTGCCGAAGCCGCCGCTGCTGCCGGAGATGGTGCTCCTTGTAGAGCTGGTGCCGGGGTCGGAGCAGGTGCCGGTGTCGATGCCCGATCCTCCGGTAGATCAGACTGATCCGCTGACACGGTCGGTGCCCAATCCTCAGCTGGATCAGACTGAGCTGCTGCCGCTGTCAGTGCTAGAGCAACTGCCGGTGCTCGATCTGTGCGAGACAGCGGCGATCGTGTCTGGTCTGCTATGATCAGCTTTCTAACTTGACTAGGATCCGTGACCGTGATCCAGTTTTTTTCTTCATTTCTTTTAAACGCGAGAAGGACTAATTGTGGCATTTTTGTTAAACCAAACTGCAGTTCATCATAGAGATTCAGCTTGTACTCAGACAACAGACTGATCCAATTTTTTCCAGTAATATAAGTGATGGACAGTGCCTTCGTTACTGACACGACATAAGAAGTGAAACCTGCAAAAATAGCCATCGTAGAGCAAACCAAACGGTTTATTCTGTGATGAATGTCACAGGGCAAAACCTGCATCGTAAAATTGCAGGAAAAGAAAGAAAACATGACATTAAATCAATAAGATTTAGACAGTAAATCAATAAGATTTACTTGATGTGACACGAGTGAATCCTTACCAGGAAATCACTATGTTGAAGTACTAAACAGAATATTGATCGTCCAACTACGCGTGGCATGCAGGGCCCCCGCCTACTCCCACAAGCAGGACAGTCCAAAGGTCGTGACAAATCGTATGGACCGAACATCCATGGGACTGGAAATCCTGGTGGGTGCGATAAACCCTGCAATGCATACAAATATTGGAGTGTAACCATAATTGATAAACCGTCCTCACAAAAAATATGATCTGGATACTTCAAAATATATAGACTGAATTGAGTGGACAGACATTAACATAGACCGTTCACACACCAAAAGCGGCAGTACTAATAAACAATACATGGTTCACAAACACAAATCAAGTACTGAACAATAGTACTTACTACAGACAAGCAAAGTTGCACTAACTAAACTCTGCAGACTATTTCTTGCCACCGACCTACGGGATGAACCCCGCATAACTGACTAGGCCATGGACTTCGTGTGAGATGTCTACATGCACCATCACCATCTTGTCAACCTTGGAGAACCTAACAGAGTGGTCTTTCCACTCATAAACATTATGATGAAGACAGGCCGCATCAGATTTGTTGGGAAGCTTTACAAGAACCACACCCTTCGTAATCGAAGGCACAGCCAGGAAATTGTTGTGGTCAAGTACAGCCTCGAGAACACGCCTGACAACAATGCTACAGGAAAACACTAGTTCAGGACACGTGGCGACAAGGACACAGCAGCTGGATAGTTCAGCAGTAGAACTCATCATCAGGTCTTCCAGTTCACACGGCATGACTTTGAGAACTTCATCTCCACCGCAGACCTGGTTCTAATTCAAACAGAAACCATATTTTATTACTACCTCTGTTCAGAAATATAAGATGATTTTTGATATTATACTCCATATATGACTACATATACGCACAGAAATGAGTGAACAAAGACACTAGAACATGTCTTCAAAGGCATGAGAGCACAGGCATTACATGCAATATCCATAACACAAGTTACTGAGGCAAATATACCCTCTTAAAAGGTAGCATTGATGTTCATAAAGTACTACCTCCGTCCCAAAATTCTTGTCTTAGATTTGTCTAGATACGGATGTATCAAGTCACATTTTAGTATTAGATACATCCGTATCTAGACAAATCTAAGACAAGAAATTTGGGACAGAGGGAGTAGTTGAAAGTAATCTATAAGAAATCAGTGTCAACCTCTCACATGTTTTGGTCAAAAGAGGAATTTAGAACCGTCATTTGGCACACTAAAATCACATGCAAGATCACCCAGAAAGTTGTACTACCAGTACTAGTACTGCGTGTTAGATGAAAAAACACGATCAAGATCGAGAAAAAGATCGTCAACAACAGACATTACCTAGACTTGCTTAATGAGGGATCCCGGAGAGGGGGGCTTGGACAGGGCGATGGCTTTGAGCTTGTCTGCGGTAGTCTCGGCGGGGTGCTTGTGCTTCTTCGTACCATGAGCCTCGACGGTTTTGGCCAGAGCCATAGACATCACGTCGGCCGGTGCTCCGGCGTCCATCCAAGAGAGGAAGCTGAGAGAGAAAAGTGAAAGGAGGAACGGGATGAGGGAGAGGCGAAGCGAGTGGGGGTTTTCTTCAAGAGAGGAAGCTGAGAGAGAAGAGTGAAATGATGGTTGCTTCGTCTGTCCAACTTACTGCTGGAAAGGAGGGGGTTTTGTGATTTGACGGCTCATTGGGCATTACTGCGACGGTTCGATCGGGGTAGTCTACCGTCACTCTACTACGGAGTAATTTAGTGCATGGCTGGTGGACCCAGGTGCTGGCTGTCCCACACGTCGGCGAAACTGAGTAATTTAGTGCATGGCTGGAGGAGGATCCGCACGGTAGAGCGTGTCCACTGTTTTTCTGAAGAAAAAAATGATTACAACAAGCGTTTCCACTCTTACGACAGAGGAGTGCGAAACACGGCAGCCACTTGAACATACACAGTGCTCCTACTACTAGGCATGTGCAGTGGTTCATACGTCAGTACTACACAATCTTGTTGCTAGGGTAGTAAGATATGATGATAACAAATGATGTTGTGCGCATGTCAACTACTCCTATATGTAACATAGTACCGCTTTTTCGACTGTCCGGTCGAGAATGAACGGTGAGATCAATGTTAACAAAACTAGGTCCACAGCGTGGGAGTACGGTGCTACAGTACTCCACGAAACATGAACCATATGAAGCACGAATAGTGTTAGGCAGGGTGTATGAAGGGTGCACGGGATGGGAGCCAAAGTTCCCTTCTCGACCCACTTTTGGGTGTTTGGCAGAGTGCATGAAGGGTGCATGAGTCCACACTAGTAGGTTGACAAAAATACACGAAGAGGAAACAACTATATTGAGATGAGAATGCAACCAAACACACCCACACGCTTTGTGCTACAGTGACTAATCTGCACCGTCTGAGTTTGATCCAATGGTCATGTTGCGCCGAGACATGGACATACCCATGCAGAGGGCGCCTAAACACCACCGAAGTCCCTCTGCTTCTCGAGGCGCACGCCGTTGGTGATGCAGGGTGCAACCCCCCGCAGAGCCTGCTCCCGGTCGACGGGAGCTAGCTCGTCAAAGACGGCGTCCAATGGCACGAATGGATTCCGGTGACGGAGCCCTGAAAGGATTCGCCCGGCAACGGCGACGGCAGCCCGCAACCCCTCCTTGTCCAGCTCAGCCCCCACCATCGCGCGGAGACGGCTCAGCTCCTCGGAGATATAGGTGAAGAAGGAGACCAGGTCAGGAAGCCGCAGCTCATTGAAGTCGACCGGGTGGTCGAACGGGTTTAGCCCGACGGCCGGCATCGTCGCGCTAGCACGACGGTAGGCATCGCACATCCGCAACACGTGCATGGCAACTTGGTTCACCAAGTGGCTGAGGCGATCCTGGACCTCGTCACGATCGGCCCGCTCGCGCTCCAGCCAGCTCCCCTGACGGCCTATCGTATCTCCCGCTTTCTGCAGCAACGCTGCCGACGCCTCGAGCATCTTTGTGGTGGACGCCTGCCGCTTTTGAAGCTCCGTGAACTCCCGCACATAACGGAGGAGCATGGCACTCCTCCTCCTTGAGCTCACGGAGCTCCACGTCCTTGGCCCTGAGCTCCGCATCCTTGGCATGGAGCTCCTGTGTCAGGTGCCTCACCTCGGACTCCATGATCTGCTGCGCCGCCATGGCACCAGGTAGAAGCAATGGGGAGAGGAAGCATAGGGGGCGAAACGGCTGAAAGGCAATGCAATCTACGGGAAGGCAGAGGGAGCGGGGAATCTTTTGGTTTTCACCACGGTAAAACACCAGTCGACGACTTCTCACATCAGGGAGCAGTGGGTTTTTACAGGCGGAGTCATCGTGACTAATTGCTACCGCGCCTGCTCCTGTCAATCAAAAAATTAAAAATCCTACCGCGCCTGCTCCCGTCAATCAAAAAAATTAAAAATCCCGCCGCACCCAAACACCAGAGCAACGCCGCGGTGGATATTTAAATTTACCTGCCGACAAGTAGATAAAAAAAGGGGTGAAAAAACAAATGTGGCGGCGGCCTAGCTAATCGGTCGAACTAGCCCGACTAGCTAGCCACCGTGCTTCACTGATGTACTCGGCGGGAAAGGTGGTCTTTCGTGATTTGACGACTCATTTACTTGCTTCGGCGCTACGACCGAGGAGGACCCAAAAAACGCGCGGTAGGGCGTCCCACGTCAGGAAGAATATATGCGTGCACCACCCGGGAGGACCCTGAAACCGCGCGGTAGGGTGTGCCACGTCTCGGCACGGAGGAAAAATGTGTGTGTAAAAATATACTGTATCAGACGTAGTACCTATGGTTCGACCTCGGGACCCAGCCAGTCGGTCGAAAACACCCCACTAGCCACACAGCTTCATCATGCAAACGTGGCACGGAGGATAGATGTGGTTAGCTCCGTCTCGACCAGCCACAACATCTCTTGTTCTAGGCGATTCTTCTATTTTCCATGCTTTTTTTAGTTGTAATAACACCACGGCAAGCTAGCGCCGCTCTTCGTGTGTGCCCATGCAAAGGTTAGACGATGGAGAGAAGAGAGATTGAGATCGCAGACCTGGGACCCACCAGTAAGTGAGACAACGGTCATGCACGTGTTGACGAGGCACTCCCTCTACTCTACTCAATGCAAGTACTGTATAAAATCAAGTTATGGGAGAAAGCCAACAACCGTTCGTTTTTTCAGGCTATCGACTTACGCTTTGTAGTCCAGGTTGCCAGTTCGAATCTCCTCTTTCAGATTTGTTAGTTTTAGGTCCAAATTTGATTAATGACAAGTGGGACCCCCGTGTGTTGTTCCGATATTTCAGTGTAGGATGGTTTTTTTGAACAAACACTTTGCGCGGTTAGACAAGTAACGGCACGAGTTACACGTATTTTGCAAGTTTACGAACAAAAATGACAGAGGCATAGAATATCACATCCACCCCGCAGCTTAGATACTATGGTGATACGAGTTTTTACACCGTTGGAAGTGAGATCCAATGGCTTGGGAGTAGTCTTTATAATTATGCGCAATTTCCAAACTCTCTAAAGGTTTTTTTGCAAATAAAACATTCATGCCTCATGTGTGCCGCTGCATCTTCGATCGAACGACTCCCCGGTGCTCATATTAGGTGCTCCCCGTAGCTTAATTACCCGCTACGGTGATATGAGCATCTAGGTCGTATGATCAGTGATCAGATGGCACATGCGTAGTACTTGTACTTTCTGCGCATTTCCCAAATTCTATCAGCCCACTACAAAAAAATACACTTCCGTGATGATGCGTGTTTGTCACAGTAGGTCGCGTTTTTTGTCATGCATGTACATCCATGACAAATTTATGATAGAATCAAGATAGTCATACCTGTGCTGTCGTAGAAGTGTTCCATGACATTACCAAAATTATCATCACGGAAGTGTCCACTTCCATGACGATAAATCGCGCGTCACAGAAGTGCTTTCGTCAAGGGTGACCGACACGTGGCATCCACCGTAACGGAACGCCGTTAAGCTATCGGGTCGGGTTTTGGATCCGATAACCCATTAACAGCCCCGACCCATTGGGATTTTCCACGTGTAAAATCATCATTGGCTGGAGGAAACACGTGTCGGCTCATCATTGGGACAGATGTCATCCACTCATTGGACAGAAGGCGCCTATGATACGTCGACACGTGGCACGGCCCAATAGAGGCCCATTCCTATGAAAAGGCCGGCCCGTTTGACTTGGTCAAAAGGTGGCGGGCCGGCCCATGGAAAGCCTATTAACGGCATGTTTGCATATAGCCCATTTACAGCTCGCTAACCCAAGGCCCGTTACGCCCTATCCGAATTAGGCCCAGTAGCGTCATCTGGGCCATCCAATATGATTCCAGCCCGTTTTCACTTCTGGCCCATGTATGGCCCATGACGTCTATCGGCCCATATGAGGCCCTATGTAACTCTTGGCCTATTAACGGCCCGTGGTGAAACTTGCCCGTAATGAACAGTGTATCACTTTACACCCATTAACGACCCGTGGTGAAACTAGCCCGTAATGAACAGTGTATCACTTTATACCCATTAACGGCCCGTTATTCCGTTGGGCTTTTTCCAGCCCATGTTATCTTTCATCCTTCTCAGAGCCCATTTATTCTTGGGCTCATTTCCAGCATTCGTTTACTTACGGCCCGTTACTGTCATTTTTTGCTCGTGGGCCAAATTCAGCCCGTGGTTACAGTCGACCCGTTTGTGGTCCGTTAATACGTTGGGCCGTTTTCATAGCGTCATCAAATACGGCCTATTAACGATGGCCCATTATGGTCGGCCCATGAACGGACGATTCCAACTCTAGCCTGTTTACGGCCATAATGCGGCCTGTTATTGGCCCATGTTTGGCCAATCGATCATACAACCCGTATAAGGCCCATTAATGATACGGCCCGTAGAAGGCCCATTGTTTCTACGGCCCGTAGAAGGCCCATTGTTTCTACGGCCCGTAGAAGGCCTGCTGTTTCTACGGCCCGTATAAGGCCCACTGTTTCTACGGCCCGTAGGAGGCCCAGTGTCACTACAGTAAATATTAGCCCATGGTTATTGTGGCCTAGTTTTAAAAAATAGGTTATTGCAGCCACTAGCAAACCGCGGAAAAAGACCTGCACTGACAACAAGCAAACAAATAAACAAGACAACAAGGAAATAAATAAGCAAGCAACTTATGCTAGGCTATCACGACTATTACACATATTACATCCACTGGGCATCAAAGTTCGCCACCAGTGATCATAAAGCGCAACGAAGAAGCAGATTACAAAAACTGGGCACCATTGCAGCGTAACAAAATAATATTGAACCAAGACCACTTCCAAGACAGTTCAGGAAAGGTTAGCCTTGCGGGGGAGCTGCTGAGCAAGGCTGTGAGACCGGCCTAGCATGTCGGTCATAGCTTCCAGGTGTAGCTGTTTAGCGATGAGGTTCTCATTGGTGTTCTCCACAATCTTTCTTAGAGATAGGACTTCAAGTCGAAGTTGAGTTGCAGAATGCCTTTCTGCTATAACTTGGGACTGAAGAAGTCGAACTGATTCAGACAACGAATTATGTGAACTTGTCTGACTGTTAGTCTCAAGTAACTTGAACACTGCATCAAGATAAGACTTTGGGGTTGTCTCGCTATCTTCAAGATGTTTTGCCTTCTTTGCTGCAATATATGTTGGGGTTGTCTCACAGCCTTCAGCAGACTTGTGCATGCCATCAGGCATATCGCCCTGAAACAAAGCAGAGAGATGACAGGTTTTGCACGTGTATAAACAAAGATGATAACTGTTCTGTCAATTCTATCCAATTTCAAATTAGAAAATAAAGAGTAAGTTCAAAATATCAATAGCATAATTTGGCATTGTTCATAATGCGGGGAGCTTCACCATGTCAACATAACAAGCATAGATGGAGGGCAAAGAAAATCATTGTATCTATTTTGGATAATGTGCATGGCATGTTGTTCATATCATCAGCCACATCAGTAAGATAAAACAGGAGATGACAAGGTGCAAACGTGGGCTGCTTCACCACACACTGGATTATAGATCCACAAAAACAAGCATACATATAGGGAGTATTAAGTAATGTGCATGGTATGAATAAGGAATTTGGTTTTACAAGTAAAACTTAGAACTTACGGTTCTTACGAACATGCATTTTGGTAGAAACAACAAACTAAACAGCAGTAAACGATAGGGAGTATGAGCAAATTAAACAGCAGTTGAGGATAAAGGCTTTAGAAGGACTGACTTACATTAACAGTTAACACCGGCTTTATAATGCCCTTCTCCATGTCAAGGGAAGGATAACTCAAGAATTTCAGCACAGAATCTTCTTCATAAGCATTGCCTGTACTCTACATTTTGTAGAGAGTAATTATAGATATGATAATACTGGAAGGGATAGAGGATAATGAAGATAAAGATGGAGATTGATGCTACATAATCAACTACCAATCCCTGGAAGTACAAGCGTTACAGGACAAAATGTACTGACAAGAGCAATGGGCTACACTTCTGCATCGACATTGTCTGTGTATTCTACTTGTTGGTAAGATTAAATATAGATCTGATCTTTTTTAGTAAATGGTGGGCGAGGGAGATAAGATGCAGAATGCTACAAAATGAACCAATCCCTCTTCCCATAATACAAGAGTGTTTTGAACACTGGTGTACTGTACAAAACGTTCTTATATTATGGGACGGAGGGAGTAGCTGTTAATGTAAGTACAGTGATAGACCACATTCAGTCCTTACAAGAGGACTGCAGAGCTAAACCTCCTCAAAAGCATTGAGTTGATTCTAAATTTATGTAAGAGTCCATACGGATCTTATAATGTCCACCAAATGGACGATTACGAGGCTAACATGTGCAGTGATGCTACATAATCAAACAGCTATGAAAGTAAGTATGGTCATACAGGGCAAGAGGTACTCACAAGAGCAATGCAGTGTGTAGTATAGTTGCGAGATTCTGTGGTCCCATGAGAACGAATGTTCTTCTGCTAACAGTTTTCGTACAAGTGAGACATTAAGGCAAATGCAGAAATGTAGTTCAAATTGTGATGTGATATCATAGACAGTACCTTACGCTGCAGCCGAGACCAATGTGTAACAAGATTATTCCAGTCACTGTCGGATAAATGTAGCATCGGAGACTTTACAGAAATTTTGTTCAGAGGCTTGCCATCGAAGTGCGCTTGCCTCAGGTAGGAACGATACTTCATCAACGAGTGCTTGAAAAGTGCAACCAACCCTTGCTCGTCATCACAATCTAGTTTGCTCCTCGCCTATTTAAAAGAATGAAATCTTGTGTCTTCTGTCAGCAGAAACATATGCAGTAATGACCATGAATAACATTAGTACATTACTTACGCGTAAGTTGCGGAGGAAGACTGGAAATTGTCCTGTGTCTGCGGTATAATCTTTCCATGAAGGAAAGATGCGCACAAAGTTCCTGACAACAACATAAGCTTCGTCTTCTAAACTGGGAAGAAATGGAACAGGGGTCCTATTTGCTGCAATTGGGGCTCTCTCTGGTTCGAAAAGGGATTTGGCAACTGGATTTGGTGTACTCTTTGCTGGAATGGGGGTTTTGCGTCATACAGCTGGTGCTATCTCAACTGGCATAATCATAATGTTTGCTGCAGTTGGGGTCTGCTGAGTTGGGGCATCAGAAATGACCTGTGTAGTAGGGCTAGAGTCTGCTAGAGCTGGGGTATTTTGTGGGTCAGGTGATATTGCAACTACACCTAATGGGCTATTTGATTTATCAGGTGCCACTACCTTTTCCAAATACTTTGCTTGTGCTCCTCCATGATCAGCAATCGCCCTCTTCCTTTTGAACGTTTGATACACAAGAACAACATTTGAATGGATAAATATGGTATGATGACAGATGGAATATGTACTGAAAATGGATAGGCAGGGCGTATTTACATACACGATGTGTAAACTAAGCTAATGGCAGTTCAACAAAGTAGAAGCAATGCAAAGCATCAGTTGCAAGATATGTGCGAGCAATGTAACCTTGGAAAGTTAGAGCAAGTACCTTGATGGGTGAATAAGATAGGGCATCTTCCGCTGACTCCTCCACTAGGGAGCTACATTGACTTAGGTCTCCCTCTAGCTCAGAATCATTGTTAGGATCATATTCTGAGCATGAATCTGTAGGTGGAGAGCGTTTGCATTGCATTGCATCCAGACTTGATTTCAGTCCCTTAATGCCAAGTTTGACAGCCATGGCATTGTTCTGCTTTATTCTTTTCATGCGCGCAAGCTCATAATCATTATGATGCTGTTCAGAATCTGAGATTCATGAAAACATAAAAAGTAGTCAGATTATCTATGGAATGCATTGCGGATTCAACTCGGAGAGTGTCAACCTATAAACCCCTGCATATGCAAAGTTCACCTCCCCAACTGTGCTGACCAGACCACACACAGAAATACAAACCCCTTATGTCTCTATAACAGGCATGCACACATTTCAAAACTGAAGTAGGAACATTAGAATCATATGAAATTTGTATTTGAACAAATAAACTAAGCAATTATGAGTGGCGTAATGTTTAGCTTCAAGGGTGGAGTGTTGGTAGTGCGACACAAAGCAAGTAGGCATATTGTATTCCATGTAAAAGATCGAAACCTATGTAAAAGCTGGAAATGACACTTTCTTTCTATACAATGCAGTGTTCGTTACCCACACATGATGGAAGAGATCACATAGAGAAATACTATTCACTCATGTCTACGGTTTCAGTATTTAGAAATAGGGTGGTCCACCCTAAAAGAATATTGACAACAAATATGACAAGGCAAGAATAGATGTAGTGAATCAATCATTTACTTATGAGCTTACTAGGACCAGTATGCAGAATTGTAACTGCAGTAAGAGACCGTCCAAAATCTGAATGAAGAAGTTTGTCTAGCACTTATTGTTTGCAACTAATCGACGTGAATAATTGGATATTATATCGAATGAGTAAGAAAGACAAGTAAAATTGTCAACAAACCTGGCTTGCAGTAGTAATCTGGGTCAATGTCACTACGACCAACAATCCAAAATGACTAGTTTCTGTTCCGAGGGACGGAATTTTGAAAACCCTGTGAACTTTAGAGGTACTAAAGATTACCGAAATACATCTGAACCATTAAGTGTAGGTAGCACTGAGCACACAACAAACCCTAATGACAGTCCTGCCTAATGAGTAATGAATCAATTAGAAAATGGGTTATGAGGAGTGGCTGCTGAGCGTTGAGGACGTATCTCAGGATAAATCGGGTTGGCTTGGTGGGTGCTGCACGCCTGAGACCTGAACGGACTGGGAAGGTAGGCACGACGGCGCGCCCGGGCAGCGGTGACGCTGTTGGGCGAGCGGCTCCTGGCCTCCTGTTAGGCCGGCGTCTCCTCCTAGAGTCATGCCGTCCGGGGACGGCAAGTCGCCGGCGAGGCAGGAGGCTGGGGGCGAGTAGAGATCGGAAGCGCGCAGCAGAACAGAGGGGAATCGGTGCCTGGGACGACCCAAAATCCCAGGGTGGGCCGGCCCACCGTGGGCACCCTGTAGAGATACACACCCGAGCGGCGAACATGCATTTTCGAAACTAATTTAGGAACATTTAGCTGACCAATTAAACAACTCTATTTTAATAATATCAGATTCGTATTTGAACAACTAAGCTTGTTTAGCTTGATGGGTGGAGCAGTGTTATTATGACACGAAGCACGTATTCTGATCGTATAGTGATCATAAAAGGGGGAAACTCTAAGCATATTTTTTTAGCAAAAGAGGGTTTCCCCTCCGATTTCTATTAAAGAAACCACCACAGAACCAACATGATCAATTAAACCCTAAGCATGATCAATTAAACCATATTATGGCTGTGCCATGGTAGATTTGAAGCTGCAAACCGGAGAAATGATATTTAGCATCCATTGTTTGCTTCGAACTAAGAACTAAATTCTAAGAGCTGAAAATAAAGTAGAGTAACCGAGTTAAGATCTATTTTCTGGTTGAGATCAAAAAGTTGAGGAGATATGAAGTACCACCTCTCTTGCGGCGCCGTGTAGGCATCGGGGGTGCGATGGCTGTCGGTGGCGTTGAAGCAAATCTGCGACGGTAGACGGGTGCATCGGGGGATAAGTCCCGTTGCGGTGGAAGAGAAGGTCGTGTGAGCGGCCCCGACAAAGAGGACGACGGTGTTGATGAAGCGAGAGGATGCGATGCAAGGCTATTGGTCCGTCGCCGTGGATGAGAAACGCCCATCTCTAGCAGTGGACGACGCGGTCTTGGTAGGCGCTCCGGCATGGTGGAGGACGGTGGCGATGGATGTGGTGGAGGACGGTGGCGATGGATGGGGTGGCGGACGGAGGCTGGTGTGGGGATGGGGTGTTCTAGCTTGAATCAAATGAGTTTTGCCGCCCATGTTTGACGCCCACCGTGTCGGAATGGGCTCAGAGGCGGTCGTGTCACGTCTAAGTGAAGTTACTAACTTACCCCTATTTAGAGCAGTGGAAATCGGGCCGATGGATTGTCCGTGTAATGGGTAGACAGTAATTTCCATCTCCCAAACACTTGGCTTCGGGCAGCCGATGTGGGAGTGGACATTTTGCTGCTTCTTTCGAAATATGGGACAATAAGCATCCACGTTTACCCTGGCAACTAAATTCGAATCCATTTTGTATTCCTATATGAATCTTTATAAATCATTCTATGTGTTTTTATATATCTTCAAAAGGACGAAAAAGATGTATTCCACTGTCATATATGAATATGGTTTACAAATGCCGATACTCAAATTCAGAAACTATAATCCAGTTTAAGGTGAATTCGAATATTTGGAACACTTCATGTCCAACTCAAATGTCACACGCAGCATAATGTGTATTCCCATTTAGATATGTACACAAGCGATGTATCAAGATTCAAATACCGAGTCAATCAACCAAGAATGTACAGAACTAACAGACATATAAACACTTATAGAGTATATGGATCAATAATATCAACTAACATACATAAGCCAGGCCGCTGTACTTTTTTTGGCTACAACAGCATCCTTTTTTTAGCCAGCATCTTGGCCCTTTCCAATGCATGCCACTTATGGTCCATCTATACTACTACTATTGCTGAATGCACATTCAGCCCGATTGGCATATTTGTAGGTCTGGCACAGCAATCCAAATGAAATGTTTCTGAGTCTTATCAATTGATACAGACTTGTGCTCAAATAAAATTACAAACCAAAAAAAAAAACAATTATTGCATGATCTCTAAAACAAATGGTTTGATTGATTACATGAACAGACAACACAAAGGTTTTTCAACTATGGAAAGAACATTTCACCTATGATTTACCAAGTAGGAATTTAATTTCCTTTTTTCCTTCAGGACCTTAACAATCTGGTCAGTCTCAGCTTGCTTCGTTTTGAAATCCACCAAATATTTAATGGTTGTCTTGAGTACTGCTTGTGATTGTGCTGTTTGCTTCCTCAACATGTCAACTTCATCTCTAAGTGCAGAAGCAGAATCTCTTTCTACCACTAGTTTAGCCTCTAGAGCATCAGCAGTTGGCAATTCATAATGCATGATTGGGCTGGTGCCACTGCTGTGGGATGATGCAACGTCCATGGGGACCTCGCTCTTTGATCTTGGGCTAACCTGTTTTGCCATTAAAGTTCTGATTGGATTCAGAAAAGTTGAAGTTAGCAAAACATCTCAACTGGGAGTTATAACAGCAAACCAGTTAAACAAACAAGGAATTAAAGAGTTTCAATTGGATGCTGAAAAGTAGTTATTAACATCATTGTAACCCGTTGTTGCAGCAGCAAAGCAGTTAAACAAACAAGTAGATATTTAAGTTAAGGCAAACAGGTAATTCTTAACAGTAAGTATCAAACACATAGATAGGCGCAGTCTACAATATGATTAACAGGCTGTGCCATTATGTAATCAGTAGCAAACTAAATTAAGCCAAGCAACATAATTGAACAATTTTGCAATAAGTGGCTAACTAAAATTCCGAGAAGCAGGTAACTGAACTTACGCTAGTTCTTTGTACAGGCACACTGCAACTTCTTTTTCGCTTACAAGGTTGTACGAAGGAGTCCATGGCATCAATTGCTTGGATACGCAGTCCCAATACTTCTTTCTTCCCACACTGCATGGGTAAGTCGAATGGTTAATCTGGTAAGATGGTGCGTCCTTGATATGTTATGTGAGGACGTGTAGTTAGACTAGTTGTAGCCAAACACATCACACTGGCTTTTACTGTATATTTCATGTGATTACTTTTGGCATATCGAGATCTAAGCAATCTACAATAGGATGAAAAGACTGGCATCCTTCACATTATCGGCGAACTCAGTTCATAGAAACAAGCAATTCAACCATTTTGTGGGTAAATCAAAAGTGCCACTGGAATATTTTTCACTATCCAATCATACACGCAAAAAGGGGCGACGCCACCATAGGGGCTGGTATGGGCGGCCGCCTCAGGTGGCTAGAAAGTGTGCACCTAGTTTGAGTCATCCAGGTTGGCCCACGCTAGTTTTGTTCGTCCCAACGCACGAGCAGGCAATGTAAAAAATGAAGAAAAATGTTTCAATTTGGATGGGCCAGTAACATAAGTGCAAGGTAGGCCCTATAGCAGGCTCGCGACCCAAACGAGCGCCTCCCATATCGATCGACAGCAGGAAAAATCCCAATTCATTCGCTCCAGCCTCTTGTCTGGTTCGCTCCTAACCTAGCCGCTGCTGGACAGACCGACACAGCACTTCCTCGCGGCCTCGTTGGAGGGCGGTCGCCGGGCTTCAAGCGAACGGAAGGACAAGAAGATGAAGATCCAACCCTGGGTGTAGCCTACGTGGGAGGCAGTGACGGCAGCACGGGCATGGCATCGAGCTGGCACAAACGGACAGGCCCAGCTTGCAAGAGTAGCATGCGCAACGAACAGGTACATCACATCCCTGATTATATCTAATTCAATTCTTCAATTTCTGGCCAATAGTTAAACCTGACGGTGTTGTAAAACTGCTTGTATGTAGGGAATCTATGAGAAAATGAAACCAATTTCTACTTATTTTATAACTCCCCCAATCAATACTGAACTGACTGAATCTGATGTATCTAATCAAGTTTCCGATGCAAACATACAAGCTCATGTTGTTCTTGAGCCTGAAGTGTCTAATGAACATACTGCTAATGAAGGATTTGATGCAAACATTTTACATGATCCTGGTGATGAACATATAGTGTCTAATGAGGGATCTAATGCAAGCATTTTGCAAGCTCATCGAAGGATTTAGTGTCTAATGATGATCTACTATGTTGAGAGAGACAGAGATTTGCAGGCATTGATGGCAAGCAAATTATAGTGCATTTTCATAGCTTGAGGAAACGTCGAGGCCATCTACCAGAAAGTCCCCGTATCATGACAACATAGCATAAATACTTTTCTAATCTGTTGTTTGAAACTATTGCCATACTTGTGCAGGATAGATATATTGATATGCAGTTTGCGCACTGGTTATACGTGCAATTACACTTCGATATTTTCAGCCAGAGAACGAATAATTCAAGCAGGTACAGACCATGTTTGTAGTCCTTGTACACCATGTTGCATTTTGTGTTTTTTGGTGCTTGCATCATTTAGTGTTTATAATCTGAACTACTTTGGATCATTAGCTGGTTTTCAAAGTGCATGTAGCTTCACATTTCTGAAGTTATGTTGATTTCCGGAGTGCAAGTGCCTCATATTTTTTACGTTAAATGTTCGCCCCTGGTAACTTGAATTCGTGGATCAGCCACTACACACAAATCATACACGAATGCCAGTACGAATTAAATGAAATGCAGGGACTTACGCTAGCTCGTTGTAGAGGCTCACTGCAGCTCTGCTTGCGCTTGGGATGTTCCATGTACAAGTCCATGTTACCACTTGCTTGGATGTGCAGGCCTTGTGCTCCTTGCATCCACCTCTGCATTTTTGACACGGTGAATGGTTGATCAAATAAGAGGAATCGACCTTGATGTTGTACCGGAGGACAGATACTTACAAGGTTATACGGGTGTGCAGGATGTGTACCAGATCCCGTAGCGCCGTCATGCTTCGCTAAAAAATGGATTTGCTTGTTTCAGATGATATCTCCAGAAGAAATAAGAGTTAAAGTAAGAGTTGAAGGAAATATGCCCTAGAGGCAATAATAAAGTTATTATTTATTTCCTTATATCATGATAAATGTTTATTATTCATGCTAGAATTGTATTAACCGGAAACATAATACATGTGTGAATACATAGACAAACAGAGTGTCACTAGTATGCCTCTACTTGACTAGCTCGTTGATCAAAGATGGCTATGTTTCCTAGCCATAGACATGAGTTGTCATTTGATTAACGGGATCACATCATTAGGATAATGATGTGATTGACTTGACCCATTCCGTTAGCTTAGCACTCGATCGTTTAGTATGTTGCTATTGCTTTCTTCATGACTTATACATGTTCCTATGACTATGAGATTATGCAACTCCCGTTTACCGGAGGAACACTTTGTGTGCTACCAAACGTCACAACGTAACTGGGTGATTATAAAGGTGCTCTACAGGTGTCTCCGAAGGTACTTGTTAGGTTGGCGTATTTCGAGATTAGGATTTGTCACTCCGATTGTCGGAGAGGTATCTCTGGGCCCACTCAGTAATACACATCACTATAAGCCTTGCAAGCATTGTGACTAATGAGTTAGTTGCGGGATGATGTATTACGGAACGAGTAAAGAGACTTGCCGGTAACGAGATTGAACTAGGTATCGAGATACCGACGATCGAATCTCGGGCAAGTAACATACCGATGACAAAGGGAACAACGTATGTTGTTATGCGGTCTGACCGATAAAGATCTTCGTAGAATATGTGGGAACCAATATGAGCATCCAGGTTCCGCTATTGGTTATTGACCGGAGAGGTGTCTCGGTCATGTCTACATAGTTCTCGAACCCGTAGGGTCCGCACGCTTAACGTTACGATGACAGTTATATTATGAGTTTATATGTTTTTATGTACCGAAGGTTGTTCGGAGTCCTGGATGTGATCACGGACATGACGAGGACTCTCGAAATGGTCGAGACATAAAGATTGATATATTAGAAGCCTATGTTTGGACATCGGAAGTGTTCCGGGTGAAATCGGATTTTTCCGGAGTACCGGGAGGTTACCGGAACCCCCCGGTAACTTAATGGGCCTTATTGGGCCTAGGTGGAAGAGAGGAGAGGAGGCTAGGGCAGGGCCGCGCGCCCCCCAGTCCGAATAGGACAAGGAGAGGGGGGCGGCGCCCCCCTTCCTTCCTCCCCTCCACCTTTTCCCCCTTCCTCTCCTAGTCCAACATGGAAAGGGGGGGAGTCCTACTCCCGGTAGGAGTAGGACTCCTCCTGGCGCGCCTCTCCTCCCTTGGCCGGCGGCCTCCCCCTTGCTCCTTTATATAGGGGGCAGGGGGGCACCTCTCTACACACAATTGATCAACGATCTTTTAGCCGTGTGCGGTGCCCCCCTCCACCATATTACACCTCGATAATATCGTAGCGGTGCTTAGGCGAAGCCCTGCGTCGGTAGAACATCATCATCGTCACCACGCCGTCGTGCTGACGAAACTCTCCCTCAACACTCGGCTGGATCGGAGTTCGAGGGACGTCATCGAGCTGAACGTGTGCTGAACTCGGAGGTGCCGTGCGTTCGGTACTTGATCGGTCGGATCGTGAAGACGTACGACTACATCAACCGCGTTGTGTTAAACGCTTCCGCTATCGGTCTACGAGGGTACGTGGACAACACTCTCCCCTCTCATTGCTATGCATCACCATGATCTTGCGTGTGCGTAGAATTTTTTTGAAATTACTACGTTCCCCAACAAGAGTTGCATAGGCGTGTAAGCTAAGAAAGCAGTGAAAGTATATCCAAACATCGTCGGAACAGTGCACAAGGGAGTGATGTGTGGATACCTAGTTCGGTCCGGCGTTTGGGCATGCTCGCCTAGCTAGAGTGCGGGTCACTTCAGAGCCGTTGAGGGTGATGCGCTGGCATTGGCTGGCCGCGCACGGATGCAGATCTTGAGTGGCAGCGGAGCGCTACGATGCGGTGGACGAGACCGTTGGTGAAGCCCCAACGGCCTCGGGGGGCGGAGGTGCGACGATGTGCTCGGTGAAGTAGCCCCGGTGAGCTGGGAGACGGCGTCGGTGAAGCGCACCTGATGCGGTGGAACTCGGTGTCTGTGAGGCACGTTGGTTGCGGTGGCCGACGTTGTCGGTGGACCACCCGGTGCGGTGGACGAGGGCGTAGATGAGGTAGCTCTGGTGCGGTGGTGCAGCGTGACCGTCGTCTTCGTCGTCGTCGTCCGACACAGAGGTGGGGAACGGCGGGGAAAGAGACGAGACGAGGGGCGATTCGAGGGTTGGCGGCGAATTAGGGATTTGAGCAATCTGGGCGCGGAAGGGGACGGTGGAGAAGAGAGATTTTGCAGGGCTGGAATTGGGGCCGCCAGATATTTAAATCCGAAACGTGGAAGCGCGAACTTATATT
>NC_057802.1:552807326-552814461 GCF_018294505.1 Triticum aestivum
TACGCGTCCATCCGACACACGCAACCACCCCGACAGGACTATGCTTCGGTGCCTTAAGGCGCCTGCCTTTGTGTACATGACATGTGGGGCCAACAGCACCAACTTGACAAACTATTGTTGTGGTTTTGATGCGTAGGTAAGAACGGTTCTTGCTAAGCCCGTAGCAGCCACGTAAAACTTGCAACAACAAAGCAGAGGACGTCTAACTTGTTTTTGCAGGGCATGTTGTGATGTGATATGGTCAAGACGTGATGCTATATTTTATTGTATGAGATGATCATGTTTTGTAACCAAGTTATCGGCAACTGGCAGGAGCCATATGGTTGTCGCTTTATTGTATGAAATGCAATCGCCATGTAATTGTTTAACTTTATCACTAAGCGGTAGCGATAGTCGTAAAAGCAATAGTTGGCGAGACGACAACGATGCTACGATGGAGATCAAGGTGTCGCGCCGGTGACGATGGTGATCATGACGGTGCTTCGGAGATGGAGATCACAAGCACAAGATGATGATGGCCATATCATATCACTTATATTGATTGCATGTGATGTTTATCTTTTATGCATCTTATCTTGCTTTGATTGACGGTAGCATTATAAGATGATCTCTCACTAAAATTTCAAGATAAAAGTGTTCTCCCTGAGTATGCACCGTTGTGAAAGTTCTTCGTGCTGAGACACCACGTGATGATCGGGTGTGATAGGCTCTACGTTCAAATACAACGGGTGCAAAACAGTTGCACACGCGGAATACTCAGGTTAAACTTGACGAGCCTAGCATATGCAGATATGGCCTCGGAACACGGAGACCGAAAGGTCGAGCGTGAATCATATAGTAGATATGATCAACATAGTGATGTTCACCATTGAAACTACTCCATCTCACGTGATGATCGGACATGGTTTAGTTGATTTGGATCACGTAATCACTTAAGTAATATGATTAATAGAACTTAAATTTATCATGAACTTAGTACCTGATAGTATCTTGCTTGTCTATGTTAATTGTAGATAGATGGCCCGTGCTGTTGTTCCGTTGAATTTTAATGCGTTCCTTGAGAAAGCAAAGTTGAAAGATGATGGTAGCAATTACACGGACTGGGTCCGTAACTTGAGGATTATCCTCATTGCTGCACAGAAGAATTACGTCCTGGAAGCACCGCTGGGTGCCAGGCCTGCTGCAAGAGCAACCCGAGAAGTTATGAATGTCTGGCAGAGCAAAGCTGATGACTACTCGATAGTTCAGTGTGCCATGCTTTACGGCTTAGAACCGGGTCTTCAACGACGTTTTGAACGTCATGGAGCATATGAGATGTTCCAGGAGTTGAAGTTAATATTTCAAGCAAATGCCCGGATTGAGAGATATGAAGTCTCCAATAAGTTCTACAACTGCAAGATGGAAGAGAATAGTTCTGTCAGTGAGCATATACTCAAAATGTCTGGGTATAATAATCACTTGATTCAACTGGGAGTTAATCTTCCGGATGATAGCGTCATTGACAGAATTCTTCAATCACTGCCACAAAGCTACAAGAGCTTCGTGATGAACTATAACATGCAAGGGATGAATAAGACAATTCCTGAGCTCTTCGCAATGCTAAAGGCAGCGGAGGTAGAAATCAAAAAGGAGCATCAAGTGTTGATGGTCAATAAGACCACTAGTTTCAAGAAAAAGGCCAAAGGGAAGAAGAAGGGGAACTTCAAGAAGAACAGCAAGCAAGTTGCTGTTCAGGAGAAGAAACTCAAGTCTGGACCTAAGCCTGAAACTGAGTGCTTCTACTGCAAGCAGACTGGTCACTGGAAGCGGAACTGCCCCAAGTATTTGGCGGATAAGAAGGATGGCAAGGTTAACAAAGGTATATGTGATATACATGTTATTGATGTGTACCTTACTAATGCTCGCAGTAGCACCTGGGTATTTGATACTGGTTCTGTTGCTAATATTTGCAACTCGAAACAGGGGCTACGGATTAAGCGAAGATTGGCTAAGGACGAGGTGACGATGCACGTGGGAAATGGTTCCAAAGTCGATGTGATCGCGGTCGGCACGCTACCTCTACATCTACCTTCGGGATTAGTTTTAGACCTAAATAATTGTTATTTGGTGCCAGCGTTAAGCATGAACATTATATCTGGATCTTGTTTGATGCGAGACGGTTATTCATTTAAATCAGAGAATAATGGTTGTTCTATTTATATGAATAATATCTTTTATGGTCATGCACCCTTGAAGAGTGGTCTATTTTTATTAAATCTCGATAGTAGTGATACACATATTCATAATATTAAAGCCAAAAGATGCAGAGTTGATAATGATAGTGCAACTTGTTTGTGGCACTGCCGTTTAGGTCATATCGGTGTAAAGCGCATGAAGAAACTCCATAATGATGGACTTTTGGAATCACTTGATTATGAATCACTTGGTACTTCCGAACCGTGTCTCATGGGAAAGATGACTAAAACACCGTTCTCCGGAACTATGGAGAGAGCAACTGATTTGTTGGAAATCATACATACAGATGTATGTGGTCCGATGAATATTGAGGCTCGTGGCGGATATCGTTATTTTCTCACCTTCACAGATGATTTGAGCAGATATGGGTATATCTACTTAATGAAACATAAGTCTGAAACATTTGAAAAGTTCAAAGAATTTCAGAGCGAAGTTGAAAATCATCGTAACAAGAAAATAAAGTTTCTACGATCAGATCGTGGAGGAGAATATTTGAGTTACGAGTTTGGCCTACATTTGAAACAATGCGGAATAGTTTCGCAACTCACGCCACCCGGAACACCACAACGTAATGGTGTGTCCGAACATCATAATCGTACTTTACTATATATGGTGCGATCTATGATGTCTCTTACTGATTTACCGCTATCGTTTTGGGGTTATGCTTTAGAGACGGCTGCATTCACTCTAAATAGGACACCATCGAAATCCGTTGAGACGACGCCTTATGAACTATGGTTTGGCAAGAAACCAAAGTTGTCGTATCTTAAAGTTTGGGGTTGCGATGCTTATGTGAAGAAACTTCAACCTGATAAGCTCGAACCTAAATCGGAGAAATGTGTCTTCATAGGATACCCGAAGGAGACTGTTGGGTACACCTTCTATCAGAGATCCGAAGGCAAGACATTCGTTGCTAAGAATGGATCCTTTCTAGAGAAGGAGTTTCTCTCGAAAGAAGTGAGTGGGAGGAAAGTAGAACTTGATGAGGTAACTGTACCTGCTCCCTTATTGGAAAGTAGATCATCACAGAAATCAGTTTCTGTGACACCTACACCAATTAGTGAGGAAGTTAATGATAATGATCATGAAACTTCAGAACAAGTTATTACTGAACCTCGTAGGTCAACCAGATTAAGATCCGCACCAGAGTGGTAGGGTAATCCTGTTCTGGAGGTTATGTTATTAGACCATGACGAACCTACGAACTATGAAGAAGCGATGGTGAGCCCAGATTCCGCAAAATGGCTTGAGGCCATGAAATCCGAGATGGGATCCATGTATGAGAACAAAGTATGGACTTTGGTTGACTTGCCCGATGATCGGCAAGCCATTGAAAATAAATGGATCTTCAAGAAGAAGACTGACGCTGACGGTAATGTTACTGTCTATAAAGCTCGACTTGTTGCGAAAGGTTTCCGACAAGTTCAAGGGATTGACTACGATGAGACCTTCTCACCCGTAGCGATGCTTAAGTCTGTCCGAATCATGTTAGCAATTGCTGCATTTTATGATTATGAAATTTGGCAAATGGATGTCAAAACTGCATTCCTGAATGGATTTCTGGAAGAAGAGTTGTATATGATGCAACCGGAAGGTTTTGTCGATCCAAAGGGAGCTAACAAAGTGTGCAAGCTCCAGCGATCCATTTATGGACTGGTGCAAGCCTCTCGGAGTTGGAATAAACGCTTTGATAGTGTGATCAAAGCATTTGGTTTTATACAGACTTTTGGAGAAGCCTGTATTTACAAGAAAGTGAGTGGGAGCTCAATAGCATTTCTGATATTATATGTGGATGACATATTGCTAATTGGAAATGATATAGAATTTCTGGGTAGCATAAAGGGATACTTGAATAAGAGTTTTTCAATGAAAGACCTCGGTGAAGCTGCATATATATTAGGCATCAAGATCTATAGAGATAGATCAAGATGCTTAATTGGACTTTCACAAAGCACATACCTTGACAAAGTTTTGAAGAAGTTCAAAATGGATCAAGCAAAGAAAGGGTTCTTGCCTGTACTACAAGGTGTGAGATTGAGTAAGACTCAGTGCCCGACCACTGCAGAAGATAGAGAGAAGATGAAAGATGTTCCCTATGCTTCAGCCATAGGCTCTATCATGTATGCAATGCTGTGTACCAGACCTGATGTGTGCCTTGCTATAAGTTTAGCAGGGAGGTGCCAAAGTAATCCAGGAGTGGATCACTGGACAGCGGTCAAGAACATCCTGAAATACCTGAAAAGGACTAAGGATATGTTTCTCTTTTATGGAGGTGACAAAGAGCTCATCGTAAATGGTTACGTTTATGCAAGCTTTGACACTGATCCGGACGATTCAAAATCGCAAACCGGATACGTGTTTACATTGAACGATGGAGCTGTCAGTTGGTGCAGTTCTAAGCAAAGTGTCGTGGCGGGATCTACGTGTGAAGCGGAGTACATAGCTGCTTCGGAAGCAGCAAATGAAGGAGTCTGGATGAAGGAGTTCATATCCGATCTAGGTGTCATACCTAGTGCATCGGGACCAATGAAAATCTTTTGTGACAATACTGGTGCAATTGCCTTAGCAAAGGAATCCAGATTTCACAAGAGAACCAAGCACATCAAAAGACGCTTCAATTCCATTCGGGATTTAGTCTAGGTGGGAGACATAGAAATTTGCAAGATAGATACGGATCTGAATGTTGCAGACCCGTTGACTAAGCCTCTTCCACGAGCAAAACATGATCAGCACCAAGACTCCATGGGTGTAAGAATCATTACTGTGTAATCTAGATTATTGACTCTAGTGCAAGTGGGAGACTGAAGGAAATATGCCCTAGAGGCAATAATAAAGTTATTATTTATTTCCTTATATCATGATAAATGTTTATTATACATGCTAGAATTGTATTAACCGGAAACATAATACATGTGTGAATACATAGACAAACAGAGTGTCACTAGTATGCCTCTACTTGACTAGCTCGTTGATCAAAGATGGTTATGTTTCCTAGCCATAGACATGAGTTGTCATTTGATTAAGTGGGATCACATCATTAGGAGAATGATGTGATTGACTTGACCCATTCCATTAGCTTAGCACTCGATCGTTTAGTATGCTGCTATTGCTTTCTTCATGACTTATACATGTTCCTATGACTATGAGATTATGCAACTCCCGTTTACCGGAGGAACACTTTGTGTGCTACCAAACGTCACAACGTAACTGGGTGATTATAAAGGTGCTCTACAGGTGTCTCCAAAGGTACTTGTTGGGTTGGCGTATTTCGAGATTAGGATTTGTCACTCCGATTGTCGGAGAGGTATCTCTGGGCCCACTCAGTAATACACATCACTATAAGCCTTGCAAGCATTGTGACTAATGAGTTAGTTGCGGGATGATGTATTACGGAACGAGTAAAGAGACTTGCCGGTAACGAGATTGAACTAGGTATCGAGATACCGGCGATCGAATCTCGGGCAAGTAACATACCGATGACAAAGGGAACAACGTATGTTGTTATGCGGTCTGACCGATAAAGATCTTCGTAGAATATGTGGGAACCAATATGAGCATCCAGGTTCCGCTATTGGTTATTGACCGGAGAGGTGTCTCGGTCATGTCTACATAGTTCTCGAACCCGTAGGGTCCGCACGCTTAACGTTACGATGACAGTTATATTATGAGTTTATATGTTTTGATGTACCGAAGGTTGTTCGGAGTCCTGGATGTGATCACGGACATGACGAGGACTCTCGAAATGGTCGAGACATAAAGATTGATATATTAGAAGCCTATGTTTGGACATCGGAAGTGTTCCGGGTGAAATCGGATTTTTCCGGAGTACCGGGAGGTTACCGGAACCCCCCGGTAACTTAATGGGCCTTATTGGGCCTAGGTGGAAGAGAGGAGAGGAGGCTAGGGCAGGGCCGCGCGCCCCCCAGTCCGAATAGGACAAGGAGAGGGGGGCGGCGCCCCCCTTCCTTCCTCCCCTCCACCTTTTCGCCCTTCCTCTCCTAGTCCAACATGGAAGGGGGGGAGTCCTACTCCCGGTAGGAGTAGGACTCCTCCTGGCGCGCCTCTCCTCCCTTGGCCGGCGGCCTCCCCCTTGCTTCTTTATATACGGGGGCAGGGGGGCACCTCTCTACACACAATTGATCAACGATCTTTTAGCCGTGTGCGGTGCCCCCCTCCACCATATTACACCTCGATAATATCGTAGCGGTGCTTAGGCGAAGCCCTGCGTCGGTAGAACATCATCATCGTCACCACGCCGTCGTGCTGACGAAACTCTCCCTCAACACTCGGCTGGATCGGAGTTCGAGGGACGTCATCGAGCTGAACGTGTGCTGAACTCGGAGGTGCCGTGCGTTCGGTACTTGATCGGTCGGATCGTGAAGACGTACGACTACATCAACCGCGTTGTGTTAAACGCTTCCGCTATCGGTCTACGAGGGTACGTGGACAACACTCTCCCCTCTCATTGCTATGCATCACCATGATCTTGCGTGTGCGTAGAATTTTTTTGAAATTACTACGTTCCCCAACAAGAGTTGCATAGGCGTGTAAGCTAAGAAAGCAGTGAAAGTATATCCAAACATCGTCGGAACAGTGCACAAGGGAGTGATGTGTGGATACCTAGTTCGGTCCGGCGTTTGGGCATGCTCGCCTAGCTAGAGTGCGGGTCACTTCAGAGCCGTTGAGGGTGATGCGCTGGCATTGGCTGGCCGCGCACGGATGCAGATCTTGAGTGGCAGCGGAGCGCTACGATGCGGTGGACGAGACCGTTGGTGAAGCCCCAACGGCCTCGGGGGGCGGAGGTGCGACGATGTGCTCGGTGAAGTAGCCCCGGTGAGCTGGGAGACGGCGTCGGTGAAGCGCACCTGATGCGGTGGAACTCGGTGTCTGTGAGGCACGT
>NC_057802.1:552815065-552837189 GCF_018294505.1 Triticum aestivum
GATTCGAGGGTTGGCGGCGAATTAGGGATTTGAGCAATCTGGGCGCGGAAGGGGACAATGGAGAAGAGAGATTTTGCAGGGCTGGAATTGGGGCCGCCAGATATTTAAATCCGAAACGTGGAAGCGCGGACTTATATTGTCGTCGTCCTTTTTTTGGGGGGAGGGGGGGGGTGGGTGGCTGGGTGCTACGCGTCCGTCCGACACACGCGACCACCCCGACAGGACTATGCTTCGGTGCCTTAAGGCGCCTGCCTTTGTGTCCATGACATGTGGGGCCAACAGGTGGCTGGCCCACATGTTAGTGACCCAAAGGCAGTTGCCTTTAAGGCACCGAAGCAGCGTCCACCCCGACACGACCCTGGTCTGCCTGGTGCGCCTACATTTGAGAATGCAAACGAATCTTCTTTCATTTGCAAACGAATCTGTATGTATACCATTCCCGTGTTTTCCTTGCAATAATTAGTCATTCGAAACGAGATACTCCATCCGTTAACTTTTGTAAGTCGTTTCAGACAACTTAAAATGAACTGTTTTGCACATTGTCTGAAATGTCTCCAAGGTCTTATAAAAGTGAATAGAGGGAGTACTATAAATTAATTAATGAGGAGTTATTTGAAAAAAAATTGATACGGTACCCACGCTAACGTGGATTAGAGTGTGTGTCACATAATTAGTTATTTGAATTAGAGTGTTTGTCACGTAGTTACTTATTTGAATTAGAGTGTGTGTCACGTAGCGATCTCCAATTCTAACGTGGATTTCGCATTTCACTGTATCCACGCTACTTTTTTAATACAAATTCATATGTATATGATGAACACCATGGTAGTGAGAAAACTTTTGGATGGATTCAAACATATGACCTACAAAATAGCACAACAAACTGAGTCAATGTCAACTTTTCGAAACTTAGTATGGCACAAATTCGAAATAATTACCCGTATGCCTGGTCCTCAGTTCAAATCTTACAATGTACACCGAATTGAAACATCGATATTAAGTCTCGTACTATGTACATTCAAATGTTGTTTTTAGCCCCCCGCACAAACGCTACATACTTCCTGTATCGGTCAATCTTCCTCTCCTAACCACCTTAGGAAGATATCGGTTTCCAACACACGTTCATTCTTTCTCTCCATGTTTCGATCTCTAAGTCTCTCAACTACACAACCCCTTTTTCCACTCTGTAACCAAATGTATTTACCTCACACAGCCGCCATTGCACCCCATGCCGAGCTCTCTCTCTCTCCCCCCTCTTCCTCTCACCCTCTCGCGCTAAATACATGCATTGCCTATCTAGCCCCCCAACCTCTCGTGCGCACGCACGCACGTTGTATATCTAGGTCACTCTCTCGAGACTGTCTCACTCTTTCTTCCGCACGGCGGGCCACACTCGCTCAATCTCGCTCTCTTTATCCGAGTCTCGTTTAACCTCGTTTTCTTTCACACACAAATGATATATCTCCCTGTTCGGGCCTCGATCGACACACTCTATACTCTCTCACGCAGATTCTCTATCTAGGTCAGTCCATCCAAGCCGCCGCCACTCTTTCGACCTCATGGTGGGCCACGCTCACTCAATCTCTCTCTCTCTCTCTCTCTCTCTCTCTCTCTCTCTTTCTCTCTCCGTATGTCTCGATTGACCTCGCTCTTTCTCGGAGAAAAACGATATATCACCATGTTTGAGCCCAATTCGACCTATTCACATTGTATACTCTCTCACGCACATCGTCTATCTAGGTCACTCTCTCCAACCCGTCTCACTCTTTCGATCGCACGGCGACCCTATGTGATCGGTTGACCTTGCTTCCTCCCACGCACAAAATATATCTACACGTCTGTGACTGGATCATCTCTCAAGCTCTATCTTACAGCCCTCACCCTTGCCAAAAAGCTTAATCAGACAATATCTCTCCAGAGCATATATATTTGTTCAATGAATGTCGGACCACACTCACTTTGTCTCTCTATCTATATGTCTCTCGATTGACCTCGCTTTCTCACACCGTATCTTCCACGCATTGAAGCTACTACCTCTCCATCCCTCGCAAAGCCGGAGCTATTTACATTGCGAGGGGCACTCCAACCTTGGATTAATTTGTGCAGGCATTTATTCCGGTCGGTTTAGATTATATTTTCGTAGCATTCGGCCCACAACTACTCCAAACACCGTTGCAACCCACGCAACTCCCTTAGTTGATTTCCCTCTGGCTCGGTCATCGCTCTCTCGCACGTCCTTTCTCGCCTTCAACGTCACACCATGTTATTATTGAAAAACTATGTTGTTCTCTTTAATTATTATAAATAAGCTACAAAACTACACACCGATAGTCCACTTGGAATGGAACTAATTTCGACCCACAAATTAAAGTGCTACAAACTACACACCGAGGGGCCCACATGTCATGAAACAAATTTGGACCCATATACAAATTAAAAAATAAAGGACGAGGATCGAACATGCGACCGGGCCTTCAAGCCGCACGTCAATAGGCAACATACATAGAATAACAATGTTTGTGGTACCCCCTTTGTTCACATAATGTTTTTATATTACCACAGCCTAATTAATGGATAACATGTAATATTATTTTTAGTACTATTCGCCTTCACTTACTGGTGGGTTCCATGTGTGCTCTCTCTCTCCTCCCCTTCTGCGTTTAGACGCACGGGCAAACAGGAAGAACTCGTGGGCGATGTTCCCGTTGACCATATCTGGACGCGTTCACAAGTCACGACACCAGTTTCACGTACTAGCAGCACTAGTCAGTGTGTACGTGCAATGCACGTTAATTTGGAAGTATATTAAGTGCATGCGGATATTAACTACTAGGATATTATTTGCGTGTTGTCATGTGATTAGCACTATTTTTGGCATGAAATTAACTGCACGCTAAACGTGTTGAGCGCTCGATATTGAAGCAGTCTAGGTCGTTGGATGACAAGGAATACATGTGGCTTGATGACATTTTTTATTTAATTTGATACGGCTCTAGCAGAACATTCAATCGATCAAACCATACATTTTGTTTAGTCTGACTCCGACTTTAAATTATACGACGATCGATATAAAATAAACGGAAATGATAAACATTTGGATTTTAAGCATGGCAATCCGAACGTTTTTCATGGCAAATTTAGATTACGCGGCGGCGGGGGCGTCTCGCGGTGGGAAGCGGCTCCTCTGCCGTGCTCTGTGTGTCGTCGGGCCACTGACCGACGGCGACGGCGGCGTCTTGCGCCGTTGTTGGCGTACTCCTGGACGTTGGCCTAGCTTCAAGGAAGGCCAAAATGTTGTGGACTTTGGAGCGAGTCAACTGGCGGGAGGAGGCGACTGGCGTTGGTGCAAGGAAGCGGTCGACGGCGGCCATATGCCGCTGAGGGGGCCACTGGCACCCGCGCATGGACAGGCGCTGTCAACGGCGCGACGGAGACATTCGTGTGCATGGGCACCGGCATGGGCGCGCACGTCAGTGCACGCGCAGGCGCATGCGCTAGCAGGTGCACGGGCAGCGGCACGAGCGTGCGCGTCAGTGCACGCGCAGGCGCATGCGCTGGCAGGTGCACGGGCGCGTGAAAGTCGGCGGGGACCTCGTGGAACCCCGTGGGATCAAGCTCGGCGACAATGTGCGGCCCCAGCCTATCAACGCCACGGGGATGGGCGGTGGCGTAGTCGGGGCGACGGGAGCCGGAACGGGAGCGGGGACAGGCGCGGCGTCTTCCCGCAAGGCCAGTTCAAGCTCGTCCCAAAGCGCCTTATGTTCTTGAGACTCCGGCTGGGTGTCTTCCTCTGGAAACTGGAACACTAAGGGCAGACCATCGTGATGCGGCATGGCGTACGTTTAGGTCAGGCTAGTTGGAGGTAGACGACAGGAGAATCGGAGAGGAAGAGAGAGGATTGTAGCGATACCGGGTAGTGCGGGGTTGATTTTAAACTGCGGCGCCGGCGACATTAAAAGTGGGAGCAGTTGGGACAACGGTGGGCGGCGGAGCCTGGTCAAAGGGCTCGCCTCCCGGTGAGCCTGCACAGCGGTCTGCTCGCACGCCTCCCTGACAGCCGGCGCAACGGTCTGCTCGCACGCCTCTCGTCGACTCACACGCTTGCTCGGACGGCACCTGCCGATGAGAAGCGGGGACTCGTGGCGGCACGTAAACGCCCACGGTTTCAATAGTGAAAGTGTTCGCCTTAACGTGACAGGTCTTTGTTCCAAAATACCTTGCCTCTTCATTTGTGCAACTTGTCATAAGCAGCTTGTCTCAAATTGAAGAAAAAACTTACGAAGTAATATTTGTGCCATATCACGTGACCATGCTTAGTTTCAAGAATTTATGCTCACTTTTGGATTTTCTGAAATTTAAGATCCAGGATTCGAAACAATATCATAACCAGCATCATGCAATAAATTTTCAAGCCGTACATCTGTCCTGTTGTATTTCTTAAGAAAGGATTTGGTCAAACATTTTGCTTAGTTAGACTTCAGACAAGTTATATATGCAGAGTAAAAGGATAATCCCTCCGTACCAGTGCATTGCCTGATATATTAACTCAAGTACTAGGCACGAACAAACGGGCTCAATTCTGTGCTCATCCTGGTGTAGTAGTAGTAGTACTAGGCAATGCAGTTGACGGGTGACCTTGATGAGCGGCGACCGAGGGAATTGAACCGTGCTCGACACGGTAGGTAACGTTGTCTAGTTACTAAAGCATCCCTCCGTTTTTCATCGGTAGTCATTATGGACCGGGGACATGAGGGGAATTTCCTAGGGCTGGAATTCTGGCCGCCAGATATTTCGAATTGAAACGCTGAGGCTCGACTGGATGGGGTTGCCTAATGTGCGTACCACGCACGCCACCAAAGGACACACGCCCATTTTTTTTAGGATCAACACGAGCCAAGGTCTGGCTGGTACGCCGTTGGGTCCTACCATTCGAGAATATGAAAGGAACCTTTTAAATTGCCGAATGAATCTATGTGTATTACAATACCCGTATTTTCCTTGCAAATACTAATCTCAACATGGTATTTGATTTATGACGAGTTGTTGAATTAGAGTGAGTTTGTGATATAGTGATCTCAACGTGGATTTCACATTTCATGGTATCCCTAGTAAGTTTTCCAATGCAAATTCAAATTTAAAAGATGAACAATATGGAGGTGAGAAAACTTTGTATGTATCAAGCATATGACCACACACACACACAGAGAGACACACACGCACGAACAAAACAACAATCCAATAAGTATAGTGCATCTATTTTTCCAAACCATGCATGTATGGCACGAATTCAAAAATACTCCTTCTATTCCTAAATATTAGTCTTTTAGAGAGTTCAACAAGTGACTACATATGGAGCAAAATGAGTGAATCTAGACTCTAAAATATGTCTATATACATCCGTATGTGCCAGTCCATTTGAAGCCTCTAAAAAGACTAATATTTAGGAATGAAGGGAGTAAAATGTAAGACATCCATGGTCCTTAGTTCAATATTTAAAATGAACATGAAACTGAAACACGAATATTAAGTCTAGTACTACAGTACATGCAAATGTTGTGTTTAGGCGGAGCTATGATTGTCGGGGGTCAACCCCTCGACCTTTCATAAAATTGTGGAGCTCTGTTTAGGGTTGTTTAGATTATATTTGTCCCCACCCTCCCAACCACCAATTGGTTGTGCACCCCCACCCCTCCTCCCCGGGAGAATATCATGTGCCCCCATACCTTAGATGCTATATGCCGATACGAGTTGCTTGGAACTTGTAGATCTGAGATATAGCAGCTCACATGATGTGTCTTAATATTTTTGCAGGAAACCTTGAGGAGTTTGAGAATTGCACACAATTTGTACAAAAACTACTTAGATGCCCTTTGATCCCATATCCAACGACCTCGAAGCTCGTATCACCGTAGCATCTAAGATGAAGGAGGACATCATATTCTCCTGTATGTAAGAATATCATGTGCTACCACACCTTAGATGCTTTGGTGATACAAGCTCTCCGGAGGCGTTGGATTTGTGACCCAACACCTCCTCGGTGGTTCGAATGGTTTTTTGCAGAAAAGCCCCAAAAGAGTTCGGCCACTGCTTACAAGCACAAAGACTGCTCAGATGCCATTGGATCTCAGATCAAACAACCTCCAAGCTCGTATCACCGTAGCATCAAAGCTGCGATAGCACCTTATGTTTTCTCGCACGGGAGAGTATGAGGTGCTCCCGCACCGTAGATTCTATGGTGATACGAGTTCACTGAGATCTAATGGCCCACAGTAGGAGGTTTGAATGTTTTTGCAATATACGACTGATAGAGTTTGGGAAATGCGCAGAAAGTACAAGTACTATGCATGTGCCATCTGATCACTGATCATACGACCTAGATGCTCATGTCACCGTAGCGGGTAATTAAGCTACGGGGAGCACCTAATATGAGCACCGGGGAGCCGTTGGATCGAAGATGCAGCGGCACACATGAGGCCTGAATGTTTTATTTGCAAAAAAACCTTTGGAGAGTTTGGAAATTGCGCATAATTACAAAGACTACTCCCAAGCCATTGGATCTCACTTCCAACGGTGTAAAAACTCATATCACCATAGTATCTAAGCTGCGGGGTGGATGTGATATTCTATGCCGCTGTCATTTTTGTTCGTAAACTTGCAAAATACATGTAACTCGTGCCGTTACTTGTCTAACCGCGCAAAGTGTTTGTTCAAAAAAACATCCTACACTGAAATATCGGAACAACACACGGGGGTCCCACTTGTCATTAATCAAATTTGGACCTAAAACTAACAAATCTGAAAGACGAGATTCGAACTCGCAAACTGGACTACAAAGCGTAAGTCGATAGCCTGAAAAAATGAACGGTTGTTGGCTTTGTCCCATAACTTGATTTTATACAGTACTTGCGTTGAGTAGAGTAGAGGGAGTGCCTCGTCAACACGTGCATGACCGTTGTCTCACTTACTGGTGGGTCCCAGGTCTGCGATCTCAATCTCTCTTCTGTCCATCGTCTAACCTTTGCACGGGTACACACGAAGAGCGGCGCTAGCTTTCCGTGGTGTTATTACAACTAAAAAAAGCTTGGAAAATAGAAGAATCGCCTAGAACAAGAGACGTTGTGGCTGGTCGAGACGGAGCTAACCACATCTATCCTCCGTGCCACGTTTGCATGATGAAGCTGTGTGGCTAGTGGGGTGTTTTCGACCGACTGGCTGGGTCCCGAGGTCGAACCATAGGTACTACGTCTGATACAGTATATTTTTACACGCACAATTTTCCTCCGTGCCGAGACGTGGCACACCCTACCGCACAGTTTCGGGGTCCTCCCGGGTGGTGCACGCATATATTCTTCCTGACGTGGGATGCCCTACTGCGTGTTTTCTGGGTCCTCCTCGGTCGTAGCGCCAAAGCAAGTAAATGAGTCATCAAATCACGAAAGAACACCTTTCCCGTCGAGTACATCAGTGAAGCACAGTGGCTAGCTAGTTGGGCTAGTTCAACCGATTAGCTAGGCTGCCGCCACATTTGTTTTTTCACCCCTTTTTTTATCTACTTGCCGACAGGTAAATTTAAATATCCACCGCGGCGTTGCTCTGGTGTTTGGGTGCGGTAGGATTTTTAATTCTTTGATTGACGGGAGCAGGCGTGGCAGGATTTTTAATTTTTTGATTGACGGGAGCAGGCGCGACAGCAATTAGTCACGATGACTCCGCCTGTAAAAACCCACTGCTCCCTGATGTGAGAAGTCATCGACTGGTGTTTTACCGCGGTGAAAACCAAAAGATTCCCCGCACAACATCATTTGTTATCCTCATATCTTACTACACTAGCAACAAGATTGTGTAGTACTGACGTATGAACCACTGCACATGCCTAGTAGTAGGAGCATTGTGTATGTTCAAGTGGCTGCCATGTTTCGCACTCCTCCGTCGTAAGAGTGGAAACGCTTGCTGTAATCATTTTCTTCTTCAGAAAAACAGTGGACACGCTCTACCGTGCGGATCCTCCTCCAGCCATGCACTAAATTACTCACTTTCGCCGACGTGTGGGACAGCCAGCACCTGGGTCCACCAGCCATGCACTAAATTACTCCGCAGTAGAGTGACGGTAGACTACCCCGATCGAACCGCCGCAGTAATGCCCAATGAGCCGTCAAATCACAAACCCCCTCCTTTCCAGCAGTAAGTTGGACGGACTAAGCAACCATCATTTCACTCTTCTCTCTCAGCTTCCTCTCTTGAAGAAAACCCCCACTCGCTTCGCTTCTCCCTCATCTCGTTCCTCCTTTCACTCTTCTCTCTCAACTTCCTCTCTTGGATGGACGTCGGAGCACCAGCCGCCGTGATGTCTATGGCCCTGGCCAAAACCGTCGAGGCTCATGGTACGAAGAAGCGCAAACACCCCGCCGAGACTACCACAGACAAGCTCAAAGCCATCGCCCTGTCCAAGCCCCCCTCTCCGGGATCCCTCATTAAGCAAGTCTAGGTAATGTCTCTTGTTGACGATCTTTTTCTCGATCTTGATCGTGTTTTTTCATCTAACACGCAGTACTAGTACTGGTAGTACAACTTTCTGGGTGATCTTGCATGTGATTTTAGTGTGCCAAATGACGGTTCTAAATTCCTCTTTTGACCAAAACATGCGAGAGGTTGACACTGATTTCTTATAGATTACTTTCAACTACTCCCTCTGTCCCAAATTTCTTGTCTTAGATTTTTCTAGATACGGATGTATCTAATACTAAAATGTGACTTGATACATCCGTATCTAGACAAATCTAAGACAAGAATTTTGGGACGGAGGGAGTACTTTATGAACATCAATGCTACCTTTTAAGAGGGTATATTTGCCTCAGTAACTTGTGTTATGGATATTTCATGTAATCCCTCTGCTCTCATGCCTTTGAAGACATGTTCTAGTGTCTTTGTTCACTCATTTCTGTGCGTATATGTAGTCATATATGGAGTATAATATCGAAAATCATCTTATATTTCTGAACGGAGGTAGTAATAAAATATGGTTTCTGTTTGAATTAGAACTAGGTCCGCGGTGGAGATGAAGTTCTCAAAGTCATGCCGTGTGAACTGGAAGACCTGATGATGAGTTCTACTGCTGAACTATCCAGCTGCTGTGTCCTTGTCGCCACGTGTCCTGAACTAGTGTTTTCCTGTAGCATTGTTGTCAGGCGTGTTCTCGAGGCTGTACTTGACCACAACAATTTCCTAGCTGTGCCTTCGATTACGAAGGCTGTGGTTCTTGTAAAGCTTCCCAACAAATCTGATGCGGCCTGTCTTCATCATCATCATGTTTATGAGTGGAAATACCACTCTGTTAGGTTCTCCAAGGTTGACAAGATGGTGATGGTGCATGTAGACATCTCACACGAAGTCCATGGCCTAGTCAGTTATGCGGGGTTCATCCCGTAGGTCGGTGGCAAGAAATAGTCTGCAGAGTTTAGTTAGTGCAACTTTGCTTGTCTGTAGTAAGTACTATTGTTCAGTACTTGATTTGTGTTTGTGAACCCTATATTGTTTATTAGTACTGCCGCTTTTGGTGTGTGAACGGTCTATGTTAATGTCTAAGTTAATATCTGTACACTCAATTCAGTCTGTATATTTTGAAGTATCCAGATCATATTTTTTGTGAGGACGGTTTATCAATTATAGTTACACTCCAATATTTGTATGCATTGCAGGGTTTATCGCACCCACCAAGATTTCCAGTCCCATGGATGTTCGGTCCATATGATTTGTCACGACCTTTGGACTATCCTGCTTGTGGGAGTAGGCGGGGCCCCTGCATGCCACGCGTAGTTGGACGATCAATCTTCTGTTTAGTACTTCAACATAGTGATTTCTTGGTAAGGATTCACTCATGTCACATCAAGTAAATCTTATTGATTTACTGTCTAAATCTTATTGATTTAATGTCATGTTTTCTTTCTTTCCCGCAATTTTACGATGCAGGTTTTGCCATGTGACATTCATCACAGAATAAACCGTTTGGTTTGCTCTACGATGGCTATTTTTGCAGGTTTCACTTCTTATGTCGTGTTAGTAACGAAGGCACTGTCCATCACTTATATTACTAGAAAAAATTGGATCAGTCTGTTGTCTGAGTACAAGCTGAATCCCTATGATGAACTGCAGTTTGGTTTAACAAAAAGGCCACAATTAGTCCTTCTCGCGTTTAAAAGAAATGAAGAAAAAAACTGGATCACGGTCACGGATCCTAGTCAAGTTAGAAAGCTGATCATAGCAGACCAGACACTATCGCCGCTGTCTCGCATAGATCGAGCACCGGCAGTTGCTCTAGCACTGACAGCGGCAGCAGCTCAGTCTGATCCAGCTGAGGATTGGGCACCGACCGCGTCAGCGGATCAGTCTGATCTACCGGAGGATCGGGCATCGACACCGGCACCTGCTCCGACACCGGCACCAGCTCTACAAGGAGCACCATCTCCGGCAGCAGCAGCGGCTTCGGCACCTGCACCAACACTTGCACTTGCATCTGCTCCGGCCCGTGCAGTTGCACCGACAACAGACTGGGCTGCAGTTCGCACTTCATATACCAAAGTCCTTACAAAAACCGACATGTCCACCTTCTTGGTAAGCATTGGCCGCCCAAGTGCTTCGTTCTTTTTTCTTTCCATGTTGTTTCACATGATTCACTATGTTGATCTAACTATTTGGGTATGTCTTCTTGTTTGCAAACAGAGAATTCCTAGAGCAACGAGGGAGTCGTTCAACAATCCGGGCGACCGCGGCCAAGTTTCTCTTACCATGCGCAGCCTTGGTGTGAATGAACCTGCTCAATATACCGTAAGTACAAAGGATGGTCGCATGATGATTGATGCTAAAGGATGGTCAAGGTTCAAATCTAAATCATATCTTGCGGTAGGGGATGATGTCAAAATCGAACTTTCTCGGCAAGGAGAGCTGGTCCAAATCAACTTTGAAATTCTTCAGTAGCAGCACGCAACTGCCGAACTGATCTATCCTCCGAGAGATTTTGATGTAATAATCTGGCATGGTGGAACAAGTGTCCTGTGTGTATAAGTAGTACGACAGTATTATTTATCACATGGTATATCATTGATAGAATTGCAACTTTGATTGCTGGTTAGAAACTGTCATTCGATTTCATTCCAACAGCTGCCGTGCTTTATTCAATTTTGTGTATTCGCCTTGCGACAGCATCTAAAACCAGCGCCGTACCGATCGCTTGCAATATGAAAAGCGCTGAGGTAGAACACATGGGCCCCCAAACATGCAGGGTCGGCCTGCGGCCCAAAGTCCAGAACCGTGAGCCTATCTGAGTATTATATTCTCAGCTGAACCCCCATAAAAAAAGCTGAACCCCCATAATGGCCGTGCATTGCAGAGGGAGTATATTTCTCGGCAAGGTGAGCCTGTGATATAAAAGATTTGTATATTTCTTTACAGAGGGAGTATCTCTCTGTCAAATTTTTTATTTATGTGTAACTAGTTACTCCTGTCTTTCTACTTCCTTTCGCTGATATGTGGGGCAACCGGCAACGGGGTCCACGTGCCATATGCACAAATTGGAGTGCACAACTTCACGATAGACACACCCCGGTCGTAGCGCCACAGTAATGCCCAATGAGTCGTCAAATCACAACCCCCTTTCCAGCTTTAGCAGTAAGCTGGACAGACGAAGTGGCAATATTTCACTGGGCCTGAATCCCCTTCTCCCTCGTCTGCTTGTTCAAAGAAAACCCCCTCTCGGCGATTGCATAGGGTTTTCTCATGGAGAACCAGGTACGAATTCTTCACCCATCCCCGATAAATCCAAGTCCCTTGGTCGCAGGTAATCCTAGGATGGCAGCCGCCGCCGTTGATGCATTTTTCTTCCTACTGAATCTAGTGTGTTTCATTTGCAGTGCCCAAAGTGCGAGTACCCTACAGGTTTCTGCGCCCTCGGCGAGACGCCACACTTGTTCCTTCTCATCCTAACACAGCATTTTGAAACGCGCACTGTATGTTCCTAGATTCCTCTTTTCTATCCGGGAGGGTGGGGTTTTTTTGAACATGCTGTGTTCTCATATTATTTTTCCTGCAGTGTATTATTTGCTCTGCCAGAACACATGTACTCAAGGTGCTCGGCCTTGCCATAACTGAATACACTAGTTTAATGGTCACAGTGAAGACAAGCCATGGATATAAGTTCCGAGTTGGGTTCATGAACCAAGAAGATCGCTGCTTTTTTTATGGCCGAACTTGGATAAACTTTCTCAAGTGTTACGGACTGAAAGTTGGCGCACGAATGTTGATGGAAATAGCAGAACCTGGTGTCATCTTCACTGCGATCTTCCACCCCAACGTCGTTCCAATTGTTCATCCATGTTAGTTTTGTATCTGGTTCTTGCTTGTTGCCTCGATTACTTCTTAATCCACCTATTCTGTCTAACTAATCACAATTTAACTTTAGAAGTAGCAACGAATCTCTCACGAAGATGCAACTTCTAACTAATATTTTCTTATAATTGGTGGCATGTGTAGGTTTTTCAGAGTTAAGCAGTCTGCTTGTTTGTTACTCTGTAATAACTCGGCTGTTACTAATGGCACTGAAGTTGACTGGATCGACATCCACAAGTTCCTACACTTTATTGATCGTCTTGAGGTCCTTGTGGGGCGTTTCAATAGTGGAAGGCCACGTGGGATATGTGTGCCACTGCTGCACTCGTTGAACAGGTCCAACTGTGTCGAGAAACTTATGGTACGAGCTGTTTTCTGTTATATATGTTGTTCATAAACTATTGCTTATACACAGTTTTACAGCTGTGATCTTCTTGAAACAGGAACTGCCGAGTTCTATTGTTCCTATACAGATGCCTGACCATGGTCGGGTCAGACTTGCGCTTGGTCACAACATGATGTTTATGTCGACCTACTCAATTCCCCTTGGAGGTGAAAAGATACTTATTCATGGGTGGTCTCAAATAATGAAGGCCCGTCCATCTTGGAGAATAGGACAGAAGATTATGTTCATGCTTTTCCATGGCTCTAAAGCGAATATCCTGTTTATTGACCACGTTGCTTTCAGCTTTGGTTGTTAAGTGCCCCTGCTGGTTTCAGTTAAGGTTGTTAAGTACTCCTGCTGCTTTTACAGTCTGTCGTGTTTCTTCAGTCCTGTCTTCCTCCAGCCGCCAAAACCAAACCAGCGCCGACGGGGCCACCTGCGCCTCAGCGCACGCATCGCCGCCCCACCGTGTCCTAAATCGTTAACACCGATGTCCTCCGCGCGCTTTGGTGCGCTCGCCACGGCGCCGCCCTCTCGCGTTGTCAACATGGTCAACAAACAACAGGAATTGGGAGAAGTACGTGGAGTGGATGACAGTAGGGGCCCACCACGTCAGCGTATGGAGAAATAAAATGCTTCCTCCTAGTGTTTTCCTGACATCTGGGACCCATGACATTGCGAGCGTATATAGTCAATAGAGAAGAGAACAACACAAGATCGGCTGACAACTGGGACGTTGCTACTCGAGCGGTATTTTTTTGTTTGGTATTGTTGAGACGGAGCAGGGTTTGAACTGGGCTGTGGCCCGTCTAGCCTAGGCTTATATTTTATGTTCACCATGTGACCAGCCCAGCTATTTTTTCTTTGTGAAAATGAGCCCAGTTTATTTTTTCTGAAGAATACCCAATCCATGCCTACTTATTTTTCTACGCCCTGATGGGCTGCAACTCTTTCAAGACGCCTGCAAATCTTGAAAGAGATATGAAATGGGTTGTAAATATAAAAACAGATGACAAATTGGCAATTACTTTTTAATTTCTGAATTTTTTCACATTTTTAGATTCCTATTTCACTGGGCATTAACCTAATTTAAATATACCTTCAAAGTACTTTAAATCTGGCTCGACATTTCAGTATTAAAAATAGTTTGGAACCCACAGAAATATGCGAAATTGGCCCCGGCCAACCAAAAAAAGACTGCAATAAATTGCATAAGTAGTTGCCATGAGCTATATATAAATTATTAAAAAAAAGAGGGAGTGGTCTGACTTGTGGGCCTGTTTAGTTGATGCATATGCAAGATTTTTTTAGTTATTATATACGTCAACAAACGATTCTAGCAGACGTAACCATTGGATGTCAATCCAACGACCGTCGTGTTTCTTCAATCTCTGATCTTCTTGCTCCAGCCGCCAAAGCAGCGCCGGCGGGACCGCCTACTCCCGCCTCCCGTGGCCGGCTGTGCTGCCGCGCAGGCCTCAGCGCCCCCCTACTACTCCCACTGCTGGCCAGGGCATCCCTCTACTCACCCACACCCCCTGTTATTCCGCGGCGACGGCAGCCTCACACCGCAGCCGAACCGGTGAACCCTCGTACTCCTCTCCGCGCGGGCTTCCACTGCCGCGTCTTCCCCGGCTCCGCGTCGTCCCCTTCCTAGGCCTCGCCATCGTCCACCGCCGTGGTGCTCTCGGCGCGGCGTGGTCAATGTAGTCAACGACCGACTTCCATCGGAAGAGTACTGTACGTGGAGAGGCTGACAGCTGGGTCCACGGCAGCCGCAAGGAAGTGCCTCCTTATTACGCGGAAAATAATTATTCCTCCACTTGACAGCTGGGACCCACCGGACGGGCCACCAGTATTTCACGAAAAAAACATTCCCCCCTGACAGCTGGGACCCACAGGATGGGCCACTGTATTTCGCGAAAAAACCATTCCCCCCGCTGTCAGCTCGGACCCACCGGAAGTGCCTCCTTATTACGCACAAAAAAATGAATACCCCCTGCTAGCTGGGACCCACCTTGGTGGGAGGCTGACTTGTGGGCCTACTAAGTTGACTGGGACGGAGGCCTTTGTCAACTTTAGTCAATATATGAACGATTCTAGCTCCAGTGACCGTACGATGTCCATCCAATGGCCGTAGTGCTTCTTCAACCTCTGGTCTTCTTGCTCCAGCCGCCGAAAGCAGCGCCGGTCGTGCCGCCTGCTCCTGCCGCCCGTGGCTGGCTGTGATGCCGCGGAGGCCTCACCGCCCCCTACTACTCCCACCGCTGGCCAGGCCATCCCTCTACGCACCCCCACCCCCTGTTATTCTGCGGCGACGGCAACCTCACACCGCAGCCGAACGAGTGAACCCTCATACTCCTCTATGCGTGGGCATCCACTGCCGCGTGTTCCCCGGCTCCGCGGCGTCCCCTTCCTAGGCCTCGCCGTCGTCCACCGCCCTGGTGCTCTCGGTACGGCGTGGTCAATGTGGTCAAGGAATGGCTTCCATCGGACGTGGACTGTACGTGGAGAGGCTGACAGTTGGGTCCACGGCCGTAGCAAGGAAGTGCCTCCTTATTACGCGTAAAATAATTATTCCTCCACCTGACAGCAGGGAACCACCGGACAGGCCACCGTATTTCACGAAAAAAACGTTTCCCCCTGACTGCTGGGACCCACCAGCTACATCTTCGCACGCAAGGAAGTGCGTCCGAAAAAAAACGATTCGCCCCCTGACTGCTGGGACCCACCAGCTACATCTTCGCACGCAAGGAAGTGCGTCCGGGCAAAAAAAACAAAATGATTTCCCCTGACTGCTGGGACCCAGCAGCTACACCTTTGCACGCAAGGAAGTGCGTCCGGGCAAAAAAAATGATTCGCCCCACTGACTGCTGGGGCCCACCAGCTACATCTTCGCAGGCAAGGAAGTGCCTGACAGTCGGGACCCACCTGGTCGAAGCGTACGTAGCGTTGTCATTCTGGTCACAAACATGTATACTGGTCGATGTAGAGGCGCGCACGTGTCGTAGTAGAGGCGCGTACGTGTCGTAGTAGAGGCGCGCACGTAGCATGTACACGTACGTACAGCGGCCAGGGTGCAAGAAAGAAAATACGGCCACGTACGTACATACGGGCAGGGTCTCGAACGCCTACTCGCGCATACGTACAGCCAGGGCTCGTGTACATGGCTGGGTCGGAACGGAGAAACTACGTCGTCGTCGTGTTCATGGGGAGGCAACGGAATGCGTCGTGTTCATGGGGAGGCAACGGAATGCGTCGTGTTCATCGGGAGGCAACGGAACGCGTGGGAGCCAACCGGCTGGGTCGGAACGGAATGCGTGGTCGTGTTCATCGGGAGGGCTTGGACGGAACAGGTGATGGAAACGAGGCCTGGCATACCGCAAAACGGAGGAAACGGCCTTGTGTTCGACCGGCCACGTTTGAAACGGGATCCTGTTCATCGGGAGGGGTCTGGCGTACCGCAAAACGGAGGAAACGGACCTCCTACGGTCGAAACGGGGTCCTGTTGATCGGGAGGGGTGTGGCGTACCGCAAAACGGAGGAAACGGACTTGTGTTGGAGCGCTACGGTCAAAATGGGGGTCCTATTGATCGGGAGGTGTGTGGCGTACCGCAAAACGGGACTCCACGGGATACTGTTCATCTCCACCGTCGACCTCCTCCAGCCTCCACGGGCTACCGTCGACCTCCTCTAGCCTGCACGGGCTCCTATTCATCTAGCCTCCACCGCGCGCTACTCCACCGGCTACTGTTCAACCACCCCTCCACCGTCTACTGTTCATCCAGCCCTCCACACCACGGGGTCCTATTCAACCACCCCTCCATGGGCACCCCTCCACCGTCTACTGTTCATCCATCCCTCCACACCACGGGGTCCTGTTCAACCACCCCTCCACGGGCACCCCTCCACCGTCTACTGTTCATCCAGCCCTCCACACCACGGGGTCCTGTTCATCCAGAGGCAACGCCACCGCTCACTGTTCATCCAACCCCCCCGCAACACTCACTGTTCATCCAATCGATCGGCTTCAGTTAGCAGCAATAGCGAAGGAATCGCTCGATCGGGTTCAGTTAACAGCCATCGATCGATCGCTCGGGTTCAGTAACGCGTAGCCTGCAGTGCAATCGCTCGGGTTCAGTTAGAGCCCAACGCCTCGCTCGGGTTCAGTTAGAGCCAACGCCTCGCACACACGCGCGTACGTGTACGAGAGAAATGCGCATCGCTCGGCCCCCGACTTCCCACCGTAACCGGGAACTCCCCGAAATTTTCCTCCCCCTCACTTCTACCACGGTTTTTTTCCATCATGGACGGCCCAACGAATGTCATGCAGCTGCGTCTCCGGCCCGCCCAGGACGAAAAGCCCATTTTCTGTCATGATTTTTGTCATAGAAGTAGGAGCCCACTACATCTATGATGATACCGGGTTTTGTCACAATTATCGTCATAGAAGTGTCATATGTATGACAGAATTTTTTTTGTTCGGCCCAAAATGTCACGGATGTGTCTTTTTTTTGTAGTGGCCATATATTGCAAAAACATTCAAACCTCCTACTGTGGGCCGTTAGATCTCAGTGAACTCGTATCACCATAGAATCTACGGTGCGGGAGCACCTCATACTCTCCCGTGCGAGAAAACATAAGGTGCTATCGCAGCTTGGATGCTATGGTGATACGAGCTTGGAGGTCGTTTGATCTGAGATCCAATGGCATCTGAGCAGTCTTTGTGCTTGTAAGCAGTGGCCGAACTCTTTTGGGGCTTTTCTGCAAAAAACCATTCGAACCATCGAGGAGGTGTTGGGTCACAAATCCAACGCCTCTGAAGAGCTTGTATCACCAAAGCATCCAAGGTGTGGTAGCACATGATATTCTTACATACAGGAGAATATGATGTCCTCCTTCATCTTAGATGCTACGGTGATACGAGCTTCGAGGTCGTTGGATATGGGATCAAAGGGCATGTAAGTAGTTTTTGTACAAATTGTGTGCAATTCTCAAACTCATCAAGGTTTCCTGCAAAATTTTTAAGACACATCATGTGAGCTGCTATATCTCAGATCTACAAGCTCCAAGCAACTCGTATCGGCATATAGCATCTAAGGTATGGGGGCACATGATATTCTCTCGGGGAGGAGGGGTGGGGGGTGCACAACCAATCGGTGGTTGGGAGGGTGGGGACAAATATAATCTAAACAACCCTAAACAGAGCTCCACAATTTTATCTAAGGTCGAGGGGTTGACCCCCCGAAAATCATAGCTCCGCTTAAACACAACATTTGCATGTACTATAGTACTAGACTTAATATTCATGGTTCAGTTTCATGTTCATTTTAAATATTGAACTGAGGACCATGGATGTCTTACATTTTACTCCCTTCGTTCCTAAATATTAGTCTTTTTAGAGGCTTCAAATGGACTGGCACATACGGATGTATATAGACATATTTTAGAGTCTAGATTCACTCATTTTGCTCCATATGTAGTCACTTGTTGAACTCTCTAAAAGACTAATATTAAAAAAATAGAAGGAGTATTTTTGAATTCGTGTCATACATGCATGGTTTGGAAAAATAGATGCACTATACTTATTGGATTGTTGTTGTGTTTGTGCGTGTGTGTCTCTCTCTGTGTGTGTGGTCATATGCTTGATACATACAAAGTTTTCTCACCTTCATATTGTTCATCTTTTAAATTTGAATTTGCATTGGAAAACTTACTAGGGATACCATGAAATGTGAAATCCACGTTGAGATCACTATATCACAAACTCACTCTAATTCAACAACTCGTCATAAATCAATTACCACGTTTAGATTAGTATTTGCAAGGAAAATATGGGTATTGTAATACACATAGATTCGTTCGGCAATTTAAAAGGTTCCTTTCGTATTCTCGAATGGTAGGACCCAACGGCATACCAGCCAGACCTTGGCTCGTGTTGATCCTAAAAAAACCGGGCTCGTGTCCTTCGGTGGCGTGCGTGGTACGCACATTAGGCAACCCCAACCAGTCGAGCCTCAGCGTTTCAAGTTGAAATATCTGGCGGCCAGAATTCCAGCCCTAGGAAATTCCCCTCATGTCCCCGGTCCATAATGACTACCGATGAACAACGGAGGGATGCTTTAGTAACTAGACAACGTTACCTACCGTGCCGAGCACGGTTCAATTCCCTCGGTCGCCGCTCGTCAAGGTCACCCGTCAACTGCATTGCCTAGTACTACTACTACTACACCAGGATGAGCACAGAATTGAGCCCGTTTGTTCGTGCCTAGTACTTGAGTTAATATATCAGGCAATGCACTGGTACAGAGGGATTATCCTTTTACTCTGCATATATAACTTGTCTGAAGTCTAACTAAGCAAAATGTTTGACCAAATCCTTTCTTAAGAAATACAACAGGACAGATGTACGGCTTGAAAATTTATTGCATGATGCTGGTTATGATATTGTTTCGAATCCTGGATCTTAAATTTCAGAAAATCCAAAAGTGAGCATAAATTCTTGAAACTAAGCATGGTCACGTGATATGGCACAAATATTACTTCGTAAGTTTTTTCTTCAATTTGAGACAAGCTGCTTATGACAAGTTGCACAAATGAAGAGCCAAGGTATTTTGGAACAAAGACCTGTCACGTTAATGCGAACGCTTTCACTATTGAAACCATGGGCGTTTACGTGCCGCCATGAGTCCCCGCTTCTCATCGGCAGGTGCCATCCGAGCAAGCGTGTGATTCGACGGGAGGCGTGCGAGCAGACCGCTGTGCAGGCTCACCAGGATGCGAGCCCTTTGACCAGGCTCCGCCGCCCACCGTCGTCCCAACTGCTCCCACTTTTAATGTCGCCGGCGCCGCAGTTTAAAATCAACCCCGCACTACCCGGTATCGCTACAATCCTCTCTCTTCCTCTCCGATTCTCCTGTCGTCTACCTCCAACTAGCCTGACCTAAACGTACGCCATGCCGCATCACGATGGTCTGCCCTTAGTGTTCCAGTTTCTTGAGGAAGACACCCATCCGAAGTCTCAAGAACATAAGGCGCTTTGGGACGAGCTTGAACTGGCCTTGCGGGAAGACGCCGCGCCTGTCCCCGCTCCCGTTCCGGCTCCCGTCGCCCCGACTGCGCCAGCGCCCATCCCCATGGCATTGATGGGCTGGGAGCCGCACATTGTCGCCGAGCTTGATCCCACGGGGTTCCACGAGGTCCCCGCTGACTTTCACGTGCCCGTGCACCTGCCAGCGCATGCGCCTGCGCGTGCACTGACGCGCACGCCCGTGCCGGTGCCCGTGCACCTGCCAGCGCATGCGCATGCGCGTGCACTGACGTGCGCGCCCGTGCCAGTGCCCGTGCACACGAATGTCTCCGCCGTGCCGTTGACAGCGCCTGTCCCCACGTAGGTGCCAGTGCCCCCCTCAGCGGCATGGATGGCCGCCGTCGACCGCTTCCTTGCACCAACGCCAGTCGCCTCCTCCCGCTAGTTGACTCGCTCCAAAGTCCAGAACATTTTGGCCTTCCTTGAACCTAGGCCAACGTCCAGGAGTACGCCAACAACGGCGCAAGACGCCGCCGTCGCCGTCGGTCAGTGGCCCGACGACACACAGAGCACGGCAGAGGAGCCGCTTCCCACCGCGAGACACCCCGCCGCAGCCGCGTAATCTAAATTTGCCTTGAAAAACGTTCGGATTGCCATGCTTAAAATCCGAACGTTTGTCATTTCTGTTTATTTTATATCGATCGTCGTATAATTTAAAGTCGGAGTCAGACTGATCGAAATGTATGGTTTGATCGATTAAATGTTCTGCTAGAGCCGTGTCAAATTAAATATAAAACGTCATCAAGCCACATGTATTCTTTGTCATCCAACGACCTAGACTGCTTCAATGTCGAGCGCTCAACACGTTTACCGTGCAGTTAATTTCATGCCAAAAATAGTGCTAATCACATGACAACATGCAAATAATATCCTAGTAGTTAATATCCGCATGCACTTAATATACTTCCAAATTAACGTGCATTGCACGTACACACTGACTAGTGCTGCTAGTACGTGAAACTGGTGCCGTGACTTGTGAACGCGTCCAGATATGGTCAACGGCAACATCGCCCGCGAGTTCTTCCTGTTTGCCCGTGCGTCTAAACGCAGAAGGGGAGGAGAGAGAGAGAGTACACATGGAACCCACCAGTAAGTGAAGGCGAATAGTACTAAAAATAATATTACATGTTATCCATTAATTAGGCTGTGGTAATATAAAAACATTATGTGAACAAAGGGGGTACAACAAACATTGCTATTCTACATATGTTGCCTATTGACGTGCGGCTTGAAGGCCCGGTCGCATGTTCGATCCTCGTCCTTTATTTCTTAATTTGTATATGGGTCCAAATTTGTTTCATGACATGTGGGCCCCTCGGTGTGTAGTTTGTAGCACTTTAATTTGTGGGTCGAAATTAGTTCCATTCCAAGTGGACTATCGGTGTGTAGTTTTGTAGCTTATTTATAATAATTAAAGAGAACAACATAGTTTTCTCAATAATACCATGGTGCGACGTTGAAGGCGAGAAAGGACGTGTGAGAGAGCGATGACCGAGCGAGAGGGAAATCAACTAGGGGATTTGAGTGGGTTGCAACGGTGTTTGGAGTAGTTGTGGGCCGAATGCTACGAAAATATAATCTAAACCGACCGGAATAAATGCCTACACAAATTACTCCAAGGTTGGAGTGCCCCTCGCAATGTAAATAGCTCCGGCTTTGCAAGGGATGGAGAGGTAGTAGCTTCAACGCGTGGAAGATATGGTGTGAGAAAGCGAGGTCAATCAAGCGACATATAGATAGAGAGACAAAGTGAGTGTGGTCCGACATTCATTGAACAAATATATATGCTCTGGAGAGATATTGTCCGATTGAGCTTTTTGGCAAGGGTGAGGGCTGTAAGATAGAGCTTGAGAGATGATCTAGTCACAGACGTGTAGATATATTTTGTGCGTGGGAGGAAGCAAGGTCAACCGATCACATAGGGTCGTTATGTGATCGAAAGAGTGAGACGGGTTGGAGAGAGTGACCTAGATAGACGATGTGCGTGAGAGAGTATATAATATGAATAGGTCGAATTGGGCTCAAACATGGTGATATATCGTTTTTGTCCGAGAAAGAGCGAGGTCAATCGAGACATACGGAGAGAGAGAGAGAGATTGAGTGAGCGTGGCCCACCATGAGGTCGAAAGAGTGGCGGCGGCTTGGATGGACTGACCTAGATAGACAATCTGCGTGAGAGAGTATAGAGTGTGTCGATCGAGGCCCGAACAGGGAGATATATCATTTGTGTGTGAAAGAAAATGAGGTTAAACGAGACTCAAATAAAGAGAG
>NC_057802.1:552838020-552845467 GCF_018294505.1 Triticum aestivum
GGGGGGGGGGCTAAAAACAACATTTGAATGTACATAGTATGAGACTTAATATCGATGTTTCAATTCGGTGTACATTGTAAGATTTGAACCGAGGACCAGGCATACGGGTAATTATTTCGAATTCGTGCCATACTAAGTTTCGAAAAGTTGACATTGACTCAGTTTGTTGTGCTATTTTGTAGGTCATATGTTTGAATCCATCCAAAAGTTTTCTCACTACTATGGTGTTCATCATATACATATGAATTTGTATTAAAAAAGTAGCATGGTTACAGTGAAATGCGGAATCCACGTTAGAATTGGAGATCGCTACGTGACACACACTCTAATTCAAATAACTAACTACGTGACACACACTCTAATTCAAATAACTAATTATGTGACACACACTCTAATCCATGTTAGCGTGGGTACCGTTTTGATTTTTTTTCAAATAACTCCTCATTAATTAATTTATAGTACTCCCTCTGTTCACTTCTATAAAACCTTGAAGACATTTTAGACAATGTGCAAAACAGTTCATTTTAAGTTGTCTGAAACGACTTACAAAAGTGAACGGATGGAGTATCTCGTTTCGAATGACTAATTATTGCAAGGAAAACACGGGCATGGTAATACATACAGATTCGTTTGCAAATGAAAGAAGATTCGTTTGCATTCTCAAATGTAGGAGCACCAGGCAGACCAGGGTCGTGTCGGGGTGGACGCTGCTTCGGTGCCTTAAGGCACCGAAGCATAGTCCTGTCGGGGTGGTCGCATGTGTCAGACGGACGCGTAGCACCCAGCCACCCACCCCCCTCCCCCCAAAAAAAGGACGACGACAATATAAGTTCGCGCTTCCACGTTTCGGATTGAAATATCTGGCGGCCCCAATTCCAGCCCTGCAAAATCTCTCTTCTCCACCGTCCCCTTCCGCGCCCAGACTGCTCAAATCCCTAATTCGCCGCCAACCCTCGAATCGCCCCTCGTCTTGTCTCTTTCCCCACCGTTCCCCACCTCTGTGCCGGACGACGACGACGAAGACGACGGTCGCGCTTCACCACCGCACCGGAGCTACCTCATCTACGCCCTCGTCCACCGCACCGGGTGGTACACCGACAACGTCGGCCGCCGCAACCGACGTGCCTCACAGACACCAAGTTCCACCGCATCAGGTGCACTTCACCGACGCCTTCTCCCAGCTCACCGGGGCTACTTCACCGAGCACATCGTCGCACCTCCGCCCCCCGAGGCCGTTGGGGCTTCACCAATGGTCTCATCCACCGCATCGTAGCGCTCAGCTGCCACTCAAGATCTGCATCCATGCGCGGCCAGCCAACGCCAGCGCATCACCCTCAACGACTCTGAAGTGACCCGCACTCTAGCTAGGCGAGCATGCCCAAACGCCGGCCCGAACTAGGTATCCACACATCACTCCCTTGTGCACTATTTCGACGATGTTTGGATATCCTTTCACTGCTCTCTTAGCTTACACGCCTATGCAACTCTGACTTTAACTCTTATTTCTTCTGGAGATATCATCTGAAACAAGCAAATCCATTTTTTAGCGAAGCATGACGGCGCTACGGGATCTGGTACACATCCTGCACAACCGTATAACCTTGTAAGTATCTGTCCTCCGGTACAATATCAAGGTTGATTCCTCTTATTTGATCAACCATTCGCCGTGTCAAAAATGCAGAGGGGGTTGCAAGGAGCACAAGGCCTGCACATCCAAGCAAGTGGTAACATGGACTTGTACATGGAACATCCCAAGCGCAAGCAGAGCTGTAGTGAGCCTGTACAACGAGCTAGCGTAAGTCCCTGCATTTCATTTAATTCGTACTGGCATTCGTGTATGATTTGTGTGCAGTGGCTGATCCACGAATTCAAGTTACTAGGGGCGAACATTTAACTTAAAAAATACAAAGGCACTTGCACTCTAGAAATCAACATAACTTGAGAAATGTGAAGCTACATGCACTTTGAAAACCAGCTAATGATCCAAAGTAGTTCAGATTATAAACACTAAATGATGCAAGCACCAAAAAACACAAAATGCAACATGGTGTACAAGGACTACAAACATGGTCTGTACCTGCTTGAATTATTCGTTCTCTGGCTGAAAATATCGAAGTGTAATTGCACGTATAACCAGTGTGCAAACTGCATATCAATATATCTATCCCGCACAAGTATGCCAATAGTTTCAAACAACAGATTAGAAAAGTATTTATGCTATGTTGTCATGATACGGGGACTTTCTGGTAGATGGCCTCGACGTTTCCTCAAGCTATGAAAATGCACTATAATTTGCTTGTCATCAATGCCTGCAAATCTCTGTCTCTCTCAACATAGTAGATCATCATTAGACACTAAATCCTTCAATGAGCTTGCAAAATGCTTGCATTAGATCCCTCATTAGACACTATATGTTCATCACCAGGAGCATGTAAAATGTTTGCATCAAATCCTTCATTAGCAGTCTGTTCATTAGACACTTCAGGCTCAAGAACAACATGAGCTTGTATGTTTGCACCAGAAACTTGATTAGATACATCAGATTCAGTCAGTTCAGTATTGATTGGGGGAGTTATAAAATAAGTAGAGATTGGTTTCATTTTCTCATAGATTCCCTACAGACAAGCAGTTTTACAACACCGTCAGGTTTAACTATTGGCCAGAAATTGAAGAGTTGAATTAGATATAATCAGGGCTGTGATGTACCTGCTCGTTGCGCATGCTACTCTTGCAAGCTGCGACTGTCCGTTTGTGCAAGCTCGATGCCATGCCCGTGCTGCCGCCGCCGCCTCCCACGCAGGCTACACCCTGGGTTGGATCTTCATCTTCTTGTCCTTCCGTTCGCTTGAAGCCCGGTGACCGCCCTCCAACGAGGGCGCGAGGAAGTGCTGTGTTGGTCTGTCCAGCGGCGGCTAGGTTAGGAGCGAACCGGACTGGAGGCTGGAGCGAATGAATTGGGATTTTTCCTGCTGTCGATCGATATGGGAGGCGCTCGTTTGGGCCACGAGCCTGCTATAGGGCCTGCCTTGCACTTATGTTATTGGCCCATCCAAATTGAAACATTTTTCTTCATTTTTTACATTGCCTGCTTGTGCGTTGGGACGAACAAAACTAGCATGGGCCAACCTGGACGACTCAAACTAGGTGCACACTTTCCAGCCACCTGAGGCGGCCGCCCATACCAGCCCCTATGGTGGCGTCTCCCCTTTTTGCGTGTATGATTGGATAGTGAAAAATATTCCAGTGGCGCTTTTGATTTACCCACAGAATGGTTGAATTGCTTGTTTCTATGAACTGAGTTGGCCAATAATGATAAGGATGCTAGTCTTTTCATCCTATTGTAGATTGCTTAGATCTCGATATGCCAAAAGTAATCGCATGAAATATACAATAAAAGCCAGTGTGATGTGTTTGGCTACAACTAGTCTGACTACATGTCCTCATATAACATATCAAGGACGCACCATCTTACCAGATTAACCATTCGACTTACCCATGCAGTGTGGGAAGAAAGAAGTATTGGGACTGCGTATCCAAGCAATTGATGCCATGGACTCCTTCGTACAACCTTGTAAGCGAAAAAGAAGTTGCAGTGTGCCTGTACAAAGAACTAGCGTAAGTTCAGTTACCTGCTTCTCGGAATTTTAGTTAGCCACTTATTGCAAAATTGTTCAATTACGTTGCTTGGCTTAATTTAGTTTGCCACTGATTACATAATGGCACAGCCTGTTAATCATATTGTAGACTGCGCCTATCTATGTGTTTGATACTTACTGTTAAGAATTACCTGTTTGCCTTAACTTAAATATCTACTTGTTTGTTTAACTGCTTTGCTGTGCAACATCGGGTTACAATGATGTTAATAACTACTTTTCAACATCCAATTGAAACTCTTTATTTCCTTGTTTGTTTAACTGGGTTGCTGTTATAACTCCCAGTTGAGATGTTTTGCTAACTTCAACTTTTCTGAATCCAATCGAAACTTTAATGGCAAAACAGGTTAGCCCAAGATCAAAGAGCGAGGTCCCCATGGACGTTGCATCATCCCATAGCAGTGGCACCGACCCAATCGTGCATTATGAATTGCCAACAGCTGATGCCCTAGAGGCTAAACTAGTGGTAGAAAGAGATTCTGCTTCTGCACTTAGAGATGAAGTTGACATGTTGAGGAAGCAAACAGCACAATCACAAGCAGTACTCAAGACAACCATTAAATATTTGGTGGATTTCAAAACGAAGCAAGCTGAGACTGACCAGATTGTTAAGGTCCTGAAGGAAAAAAGGAAATTAAATTCCTACTTGTTAAATCATAGGTGAAATGTTCTTTCCATAGTTGAATAACTTTTGTGTTGTCTGTTCATGTAATCAATCAAACCATTTGTTTTAGAGATCATGTAATAATTGTTTTTTTGTTTTTTGGTTTGTAATTTTATTTGAGCACAAGTCTGTATTAATTGATAAGACTCGGAGACATTTCATTTGGATTGTTGTGCCAGACCTACAAATATGCCAATCGGCCTGAATGTGCATTCAGCAATAGTAGTAGTATAGATGGAACATAAGTGGCACGCATCGGAAAGGGCCAAGATGCTGGCTAAAAAAAGGATGCTGTTGTAGCCAAAAAAAAGTATAGCGGCCTGGCTTATGTATGTTAGTTGATATTATTGATCCATATACTCTATAAGTGTTTATATGTCTGTTAGTTCTGTACATTCTTGGTTGATGGACTCGGTATTTGAATCTTGATACATCGCTTGTGTACATATCTAAATGGGAGTACACATTATGCTGCGTGTGACATTTGAGTTGGACATGAAGTGTTCCAAATATTCGAATTCACCTTAAACTGGATTCTAGTTTCTGAATCTGAGTATCGGCATTTGTAAACCATATTCATATATGATAGTGGAATACATCTTTGTCGTCCTTTTGAAGATATATAAAAACACATAGAATGATTTATAAAGATTCATATAGGAATACAAAATGGATTCGAATTTAGTTGCCAGGGTAAACGTGGATGCTTATTGTCCCAAAATTCGAAAGAAGCAGAAAAATGTCCACTCCCACGTCGGCTGCCCGAAGCCAAGTGTTTGGGAGATGGAAATTACTGTCTACCCATTACACGGACAATCCATCGGCCCGATTTCCACTGCTCTAAATAGGGGTAGGTTAGTAACTTCAATTAGACATGACACGACCGCCTCTGAGCCCATTCCGACACGGTGGGCGTTAAACATGGGCGGCAAAACTCATTTAATTCAAGCTCGTCCGAAAGACCTCTGTTTCTCCCTCCATTCCCCATTCATACACGGTGGGCGGCAAAACAAACTCGACTCGGCCGAAATCGATGTAGGCAAATATTTTCAATAGGGGCAGGTTTGTAACTTCACTCAGACATGACACAACCGCCCTACCTGTCAGCCCCGTTCATACACCGTGGGCGCTAACCATGGGCGCCAACCACCCTCTCCTCGCCCGAAATCGCTCTGGGCAAATACTGGCGAGATGCGAGATTACCGTCCTATCCCCAACCGACGAGACGTCCAAATTTTAAACGGGGGCTAAGTTCGTAACTTTCCCATATTTCAGACAGGCGCGTCCCAAAAACATGGTTCCCCGTACCTCTCCCTCCATTTCCCGTTCATACACCGTCCGCGCTAGAACACCCCATCCCCACACCAGCCTCCGTCCGCCACCCCATCCATCGCCGCCGTCCTCCACCACATCCATCACCACCGTCCTCCACCATGCCGGAGCGCCTACCAAGACCGCGTCGTCCACTGCTAGAGATGGACGTTTCTCATCCACGGCGATGGACTAATAGCCTTGCATCGCGTCCTCTCGCTTCATCGGCGCCGTCGTTCTCTTTGCCGGGGCCGCTCACACGACCTTCTCTTCCACCGCAACGGGACTTATCCCCCGATGCACCCGTCTACCGTCGCAGATCTGCTTCAACGCCACCGACAGCCATCGCACCCCCAATGCCTACACGGCGCCGCAAGAGAGGTGGTACTTCATATCTCCTCAACCTTTTGATCTCAACCAGAAAATAGATCTTAACTCGGTTACTCTACTTTCTTTTCAGCTCTTAGAATTTAGTTCTTAGTTCGAAGGAAATAATGGATGCTAAATATCATTTCTCCGGTTTGCAGCTTCAAATCTGCCATGGCACAGCCATAATACGGTTTAATTGATCATGCTTAGGGTTTAATTGAGCATGTTGGTTCCGTGGTGGTTTCTTTAATAGAAATCAGAGGGGAAACCCTCTTTTGCTAAAAAAATATGCTTAGAGTTTCCCCCTTTTATGATCACTATACGATCAGAATACGTGCTTCGTGTCATAATAACACTGCTCCACCCATCAAGCTAAACAAGCTTAGTTGTTCAAATATGAATCTGATATTATTAAAACAGAGTTGTTTAATTGGTCAGCTAAATGTTCCTAAATTAGTTTCGAAAATGCATGTTCGTCGCTCAGGTGTGTATCTCTACAGGGTGCCCACGGTGGGCCGGCCCACCCTGGGATTTTGGGTCGTCCCAGGCCCCGATTCCCCTCTGTTCTGCTGCGCGCTTCCGATCTCTACTCGCCCCCAGCCACCTGCCTCGCCGGCGACTTGCCGTCCCCGAACGACATGACTCTAGGAGGAGACGCCGGACTAACAGGAGGCTAGGAGCCGCTCGCCCAACAGCGTCACCGCTGCTCGGGCGCGCCGCCGTGCCTACCTTCCCAGTCCGTTCAGGGCTCAGGCGTGCAGCACCCACCAAGCCTGTAACATCCCAAATTTTCAATTTGGAATGTTATACATAGAGCATCATTGCATATCATGTTTTATTGCCTTTTGACAAATCCTCGATAAATCCTAAGCAACTCAAGGACCCTCGGAGAGAGTTGGGGATTTTCTCGAATTTTCTTTTGATTCTTCAGACGAGGATTTTGGTTTTAATTATTTTCTCTTCGGAAAAATATTTCATTTTTAAAATATACGAGAGGAGAAAATATGACTTCTCCAAAACAATTGAAATACTGGAGGAAAAATGTTAAAATCATTATTGGAATTTATTGGATTTTATTTGCAATTTTTATTGCATTTAAAAAAATATGCATGTTTTCAAAATATTTATTTTTGATTCTAAAAATGTTCATCCTATTCTAGATTTTCTAACTAGACGGGGAAAATTTTATTTCATATTTTTCTGATTTTTATTTATTTTTCTATGCAATTTTCTTCGCGGAACTTTAAAAAAAAGAAAAAAAAGAAACGCCCGCGCCGACTGGGCCAAAGGCCCAGCCGACGGCCCGCGCCGCCCGTCGTCTCCTCGCGCACCACGCCGTCGCCGGAGTCCGGCTCGGACACGCCGCCCGCCGCCGCCTTTGCCCCTCCTCCAAGCACCCCCGCTCATATATATCCCCCCCTCGCCTCCTCCCTCTCACCGCCGCCGCCGC
>NC_057802.1:552845751-552853860 GCF_018294505.1 Triticum aestivum
GAGCCCGAGCCCCGCCGCCCTCGCCGGAGCTAGCCGGAGCCCCGCCGGAGCTCTACCCCGACGAGGTAGATCTCGCCCCGTTGACCGGTTTTTTTAATAAAAAAACCCTTCGTTTAAAAGAAAAAAAACCCTAGATCGTTTTTTTTTCGGTTTTCTTATTTTACGAGCGTTCACCGAACCGTTCGTTTTAACGAACGCGTTCATCGGTTTTTCTCTGTTAACGAACGTCCGTTATCTAACCGTTCGTCCGTTTTTCTTTTCGTCGGATTTTCTCGTTATTTTCTCAGATTCGATTTCTGATCGAATCTTCGTTTCTGTTTAACTTCTCGCTCATTTATCGGAATCAGGTGATTCAAGCGCCTAGAGTTTCGTCTCGAAATTCTCTTTCCGTTTAACCTACTCAAACAAGTTTTGCTACAGTAAAATTTGACCTAGATCCAGATTAGCAAACGAAGTTTCTTTCTTCCGCCGTTTGATTTTCGTTGTTTCTTTCGAGTTGATTCTTTTGCAAACCGGAGTTCTTAAGTTGAACTTCTGGTTGGATCTTTCATTCGAGTTTTACCTGTGCATTAGTTGAGTACTGATTGTATGCTTGTTTGTTTGCGATAGAGTACCCGGAGTGTGCCGCTTGTTACTTCGAATCGCTAGGTTTTGCGGATCATCAGCAAGGCAAGTAACACTTTGATCATACCCCGTTCATACCCAGTTTTATTGCATTAGATCCATTCCTTCAAACACATTGCATGATTAGGATCTAATAAACTGTGGGTATTGGGAAGTAGTTGAGGTAGTACCTATTACCTGCTTTTCTATCAAACCCTTGGGAGTTACTTCTACGTTGCTTTTATTATTGCCATGCTATGCTCGTAGACGTGGATTGGGTTTGAGTGAAATTCATGACAGATGTGAGATTGTTAATTAATGGTTTACTTAAGATGGCAACTTAAACTCACATCTGGGTGGATTGAGGTACCTGGGTATTCCAGGATGCCTGTTTTTCTTTTGGACCGCCACCCAGGTTCAAAGGGATCATGAGATTTTTTTCATGCTAGAACTTCCGTGTGCAGCCGCAAGCTATTATGGGCTCTAGCATAGTTGATTAAGTTGTGTGAACTCTTATAGTGGTAGACTAGCAGATGTAGGGGAAAGTAGGTGTAACGGTCTACCCATACGTAAGGTGCAAACACTTCTGAAAGACTGTGTCTTGGTCATCCGTTACTCAAACACCATGTAGTGCGAGTAATCCAACGGAGGAGATCAAGTCTTGTGGGAAAAGTGCACAAACCTCTGCAGAGTGTACAAACTGATCATGATTAGCCGTGTCCCCGGTTATGGACAACTTGAGTATCTAGTACTTGGATTATCATGTGAATCTCAACACTATGTTACTTCTAATTAATTTTGTTGGGTTATTGATGACTTTTTAATTGGGATTGAGATGCTGTCAACCATCTCAATGTTTCACAACCACCATGATAGTTAAATAAAATTTATTCCTTTGAAGTAGGATAAAATTGGCTTTTCGCAAAACTGTAACCGTAGAGCTTTCCACCAGCCATATATGCATATAGTATAGCATTATTATTGTTCATTATTCTCTATGTGTTACATTGCCAGCATATTCCATGTGCTGACCCGTTTTCGGGCTGCAACGCTTCATGTTGCAGACTTTTCAGACGACGAGTAAGGTGCCTTAGGTCGTGGTCTTATACTCAGTGATGCCGCTGGAGTTGATGGACTCACTTATCTTCCAAGTCTTCCGCTGTTATCGTTATTAGATGGCCTTAAGCCATGTTTATTATACTTAGTCTCTTCGGAGATATTCGATGTAATAAGTGTGTGATTGCTACTTTGTTATAAATCCTCCATTTGTACTGTGCGTGTCAGCATTACTGATCCAGGGATGACACTGGTGCACAGCAGCACAGGCCATTTGAGGTCTAGTCGCTACAAAGTTGGTATCAGAGCACACGCTGACTATAGGACACGACCACTAAGCTTAAGCCCTAGAAAGCTTCTCTCTTCTCATTTCTGACTCCTCTCCACTTTCTTTTCTTTTAGGAATGGCGAATGTAAGGAGCAAGTTCATGCAACCCGACGAAGACACGCCATTTGGACGACACCTGAAGGAAGTCACCAAGTACTTGAACATAGGAATACCAAGCGTCACCGGAACCTGCAACGCTACATTACCTGAAGAGGAGAGCTGGAAGATTCAAGTTATCATTCCAGGAAGGACGTTCGCGCCAATTACGGAACCCATAAGATTGGTTTTCGAAGCACCAACTTGGAGTTTAGGGAAGAGCATGGCCGCACATATCGCCATGGGACGCATTGGAGAAGTCTACCACCAGGAGCTTAAGGATACAATTTACCAAATTTGTGGACGTCGAGACGCGCAATGGGAGATGATCAAGACCAAGAAGGATGGATCTATTGCAGCTTTCATCCAGGAGCAGAACCAACATATTCGTCGCCAGGAGAACCAGATGTGCACGGACAAGGAAGAACTAAAGAAGGCATTCACGAAGATCAAGGAACTCCAAGAAGAACTCAAGACTACACGCGAAGATTATTTGGAGGAAATCAACGCACTAGTAGGGAAGATTGACGACTTGGAGAATAAAATTGGATCATTCGTAGGAAATCCAGTGCCAAAAGCAGAAGTCGACGAATGCACTTGTCCGGATAATTACATCATCATCGACGACACCGACTCAGAACCAAGTGAAGACGATTGGATTGATGAAGCTGGAGCAGACATCATGGAGTCTTCAACGGATCAGAATTTTTAGTAGACCACCATATCAGTAGTAGTTTTCCCCCATTTAGTAGTATAGTTCAAGCACTTTGTAACGCTAGTTAGATCGATTGTTTTGTCTTGTTTGGATTGATTGAGTGATATTGATTGAATTTGTCTCATGAGCATATGGGTAGTGTTTTCTCTCTAGACCTCATTCTATTCTTAATTCTCATCTTTTCTAAACCCATCAGATGCCTCCGAGACGCGACACCGGATTTGTTTTCCCGCCAGAGATCACCCAGTTGATTCAGCAACAGAATGCCTTGATGCAAGTGTTAGTTCAGAACCAAGGCAACAACAACAACAACCCACCGCCACCACCACCTGTTGATCACTTAGCCCGTTTCCTAAGGTTAAATCCGCCGGTGTTTTCCAGTAGCACCGAGCCGATTGTAGCAGATGATTGGCTCCGCAAAGTTGGAAGGGAGTTGACCACTGCAGGTTGCACAGATGCGGAAAGAGTGCGTTTCGCCGCACATCAGCTTGATGGACCCGCAGCATCATGGTGGGAGAATTATACAGCCACGCACCCTATTGACACTGTCACATGGGACCAGTTTCAGCAAGCTTTCTGTACAGCTCATGTTTCAGCAGGAGCTATGGCTATGAAGAAGCGTGAGTTTCGTAACCTACGCCAAGGAGGACGCACCGTAGGCCAGTATGTGGAGGAATTCAGTAAGCTAGCACGTTATGCAGCAAATGACGTTGCTACGGATGCAGCCAAGCAGGAAAAGTTTCTGGAAGGACTGAATGACGAGCTGAGTATGCAGTTGATGATAGCAACCTTCAACAACTACCAGGAGCTGGTAGATAGAGCTCTCATGATTGAAGGGAAGCAACAGCAGATTGAAAACCGTAAGAGGAAGTATGGACAAGGGAAGTATAACTCTGGAGCCTAGCAGAAGCCACGTTTTACCCCGAAGCCGGGAGGTCAGTTTCAACATACCCATGGAGGAGGTAGTTCGCACAACCATAATGGCTCCAAGAATGGTAGTGGGAATGGAGGAAGCAACGGACAGAACCGCATCAACCCATCTACCCCAGCCAAGAGGGACCTGAGCCAAGTCACTTGTTTTAAGTGCCAGAAGAATGGACATTATGCCAACGAATGTCCCGAAGCCCAAAATGGAAATGGCAATGGAAGCTCTGGGAAGAAGCCGAACCCGTTCAACAAAGGACATGTGAACCACGTGAGCGTGGAGGAGATTGAAGCTCAGCCTGATGCAGTAATAGGTAAGTTTTTGGTTAAGTCATTTACTGCAACTGTTCTTTTCGATACTGGTGCATCGCATTCATACATATCAAGGGGATTCATGAATAAGTTTAAGATGTCCACCAAAGTTCTCAGAAACCCTATGTTAGTAACCTCGCCAGGAGCAGAGTATATGGCCACCCAAGGATGTTTTCAGATACCATTGGCCATTGGTAGGCATGTTTTCCCCTCAGACCTCATTGTTTTGGAATCACAAGGTTTGGATGTGATTCTGGGAATGGATTGGCTATCGTTGTATGGAGGAAACATCGATTGTGCCAGCAAGACGATTTTGCTTACCACCCCAGAAGGAAAACGGATCAAGTATGTATCCAGGCATATGCCGAAGAGGACTCAAGTAAATTCCTTATCAGGAGTTGTACAGGAGGAAGTACCAGTGGTGAAGGACTATCCGGATGTATTTCCAGAAGAGTTGCCAGGCATGCCACCAGACAGAGACATTGAGTTTTTGATTGAACTTTTGCCAGGCACAGGGCCAATATCTAAGAGACCGTACAGGATGCCCGCAAAGGATTTGGAGGAAATTAAGAAACAGATCAAGGAGTTACTGGATAAAGGCTATATTCGCCCAAGTTCGTCACCTTGGGGATCACCAGTACTTCTAGTGGAGAAGAAAGATGGATCACTAAGGATGGTTGTTGATTACCGAGGATTGAATGAAGTGACCATCAAAAACAAGTACCCACTGCCAATGATAAATGATTTGTTTGACCGCCTGCAAGGAGCTAAAGTATTTTCCAAGATCGATCTACGATCAGGATACCATCAGTTAAAGATTCGAGAGCAGGATATACCTAAGACGGCATTTACCACCAGATATGGATTGTATGAGTATACCGTTATGTCATTTGGACTGACTAACGCACCTGCCTATTTCATGAACCTGACGAACAAAGTATTTATGGAGTTTTTGGATAAGTTCGTCGTGGTATTCATTGATGATATTTTAATCTTTTCCAAGGATGAGGAAGAGCATGAGGAGCATTTGCGATTGGTACTTGAGAAGCTCAGAGAACATCAGTTATATGCCAAGTTCAGCAAATGTGAGTTTTGGTTGAAGGAAGTTGGATTCCTCGGACATGTTATTTCTGGAGAAGGAATAGCAGTAGACCCTGCCAAGGTTGACACAGTGACAAGTTGGGAATCACCCACGACAGTTGGAGAAATTCGGAGTTTTCTTGGACTTGCAGGATACTACCGGAGATTCATCGAGAACTTCTCGAAGATTGCTAAGCCCATGACTGAGCTATTGAAGAAGGACACTAAATTCAATTGGACTGAGGAATGTGAAGCTAGTTTCCAAGAGTTGAAGAAACGATTGGTTACATCACCAGTGTTGATTCTGCCAGATCAACGTAAGGACTATGAAGTTTATTGCGACGCTTCTCGTCGAGGACTTGGAGCAGTGCTTATGCAGGAAGGAAGAGTTGTTTCGTATGCTTCACGACAACTTAAACCCCATGAGAAGAATTATGCTACGCATGATTTGGAATTAGCAGCCGTGGTGCATGCATTGAAGACATGGAGACATTTTCTCATCGGAAACCATTGTGAGGTGTACACGGATCACAAGAGTTTGAAGTACATTTTCACGCAGAAGGAGTTAAACCTCAGACAGAGGAGATGGTTGGAGCTCATCAAGGATTATGACATGAGATTGCATTATCACCCCGGAAAGGCTAACGTAGTAGCAGACGCGTTGAGCCGCAAGAGTCATATCAGCACCCTCATGACAGGAGAGTTACCTCAGGAGTTAGCCGAGGACCTACGCGAGCTATGTTTGGAGATAGTCCCGAGAGGCTATTTAGCGACATTGGAGATTCAGTCTACCTTGATGGAAAGGATCAGAGAAGCTCAGAAGTCAGATAAGGAGATTAAAGAGATAAAGGAGAAGATGAGCAAAGGAAAAGCCAAGGGATTTCGTGAGGATGAGCACGATACTTTATGGTTTGAGGACCGCGTATATGTGCCAAATGATCCGGAGATCAGAAAGTTGATTTTGCAAGAAGCCCATGATTCACCGTACTCGATTCACCCAGGGAATACCAAGATGTATTTGGATTTGAAGAACATTTTCTGGTGGACCGGAATGAAGAAGGATATTGCGGAGTATGTAGCAGTTTGTGATGTATGTCAGAGAGTGAAGGCAGAGCACCAAAAGCCAGCAGGATTGCTGCAACCATTGCCGATACCCGAATGGAAGTGGGATAAAATAGGCATGGATTTTATCACAGGATTACCAAGGACTCGTTCAGGCTATGACTCGATATGGGTTGTAGTCGACCGTTTGACGAAAGTGGCTCATTTCATTCCAGTAAAGACCACTTACACCAGTGCTAAGTTGGCTAAGATATACATGACCAGGATCGTATGTTTGCATGGAGTTCCGAGGACCATTGTATCAGACAGAGGAACCCAATTTACCTCGAAGTTTTGGAAGCAGTTACATGAAACATTGGGAACCAGGCTGGAATTTAGTACAGCATTTCACCCACAGACAGATGGACAGACCGAGAGAGTCAACCAAATTTTGGAGGACATGTTGAGAGCATGTGCACTAGATTATGGATCTAGTTGGGACGACAATTTGCCATATGCGGAGTTTTCATATAACAACAGTTATCAAACCAGTTTGAAGATGGCCCCTTTCGAAGCTTTGTACGGAAGGAGGTGTAGAACACCGTTGCTATGGGACGAAGTTGGAGACCGTCAGTTGTTTGGACCAGATTTGATTAAGGAGTCTGAACGGAAAGTAAGGTTGATTCACGATAGGCTCAAGGTAGCCTAGTCCAGGCAGAAGAGTTATGCTGATTCTAAACGAAAGGAGACAGTTCACGAAGTCGGAGACCGAGTGTATCTTCGAGTATCACCCCTTCGAGGAGTGAAGCGCTTTGGAGTTAAGGGAAAGTTAGCGCCCCGTTTTATCGGACCATACAGAGTGTTGGAACGTATGGGAGAAGTTGCTTACAAGCTGGATTTGCCCAAAGGATTGTCTGAAGTACATGATGTATTTCATGTTTCGCAGTTGAAGAAGTGCCACGCAGAGATGGCTGAGATACCACTGAGAGATACTGTGCCACTGGAAGCGATTCAGTTGGAAAGTGATTTGACTTATGAGGAGAAACCAGTTAAGATTCTCGAGTATGCCAGCCGAGTTACCCGCAGCAAGGTCATCAAGTTTTGCAAAGTTCAGTGGAGTCACCACACGGAAGATGAGGCCACCTGGGAGCGAGAGGAAGATCTACGGAAAAACCACTCCCACCTGTTTTCTAGCCAACCCGAATCTCGAGGGCGAGATTCATCTTAAGGGGGGTAGGTTTGTAACATCCCAAATTTTCAATTTGGAATGTTATACATAGAGCATCATTGCATATCATGTTTTATTGCCTTTTGACAAATCCTCGATAAATCCTAAGCAACTCAAGGACCCTCGGAGAGAGTTGGGGATTTTCTCGAATTTTCTTTTGATTCTTTAGACGAGGATTTTGGTATTAATTATTTTCTCTCCGGAAAAATATTTCATTTTTAAAATATACGAGAGGAGAAAATATGACTTCTCCAAAATAATTGAAATACTGGAGGAAAAATGTTAAAATCATTATTGGAATTTATTGGATTTTATTTGCAATTTTTATTGCATTTAAAAAAATATGCATGTTTTCAAAATATTTATTTATGATTTTAAAAATGTTCATCCTATTCTAGATTTTCTAACTAGACGGGGAAAATTTTATTTCATATTTTTCTGATTTTTACTTATTTTTCTATGCAATTTTCTTCGCGGAACTTTAAAAGAAAAAAGAAAAAAAAGAAACGCCCGCGCCGACTGGGCCAAAGGCCCAGCCGACGGCCCGCGCCGTCCGTCATCTCCTCGCGCAGCACGCCGTCGCCGGAGTCCGGCTCGGACACGCCGCCCGCCGCCGCCTTTGCCCCTCCTCCAAGCACCCCCCCTCATATATATCCCCCCCTCGCCTCCTCCCTCTCACCGCCGCCGCCGCACCCGCCGCCGCACCCCGCCGCCCGCACCCGCGCC
>NC_057802.1:552854614-552928304 GCF_018294505.1 Triticum aestivum
CCGGAGCCCCGCCGGAGCTCTACCCCGATGAGGTAGATCTCGCCCCGTTGACCGGTTTTTTTAAAAAAAAAACCCTTCGTTTAAAAAAAAACCCTAGATCGGTTTTTTTTTGGTTTTCTTATTTTACGAGCGTTCACCGAACCGTTCGTTTTAACGAACGCGTTCATCGGTTTTTCTCTGTTAACGAACGTCCGTTATCTAACCGTTCGTCCATTTTTCTTTTCGTCGGATTTTCTCGTTATTTTCTCAGATTCAATTTTTGATCGAATCTTCGTTTCTGTTTAACTTCTCGCTCGTTTATCGGAATCAGGTGATTCAAGCGCCTAGAGTTTCGTCTCGAAATTCTCTTTCCGTTTAACCTACTCAAACAAGTTTTGCTACAGTAAAATTTGACCTAGATCCAGATTAGCAAATGAAGTTTCTTTCTTCCGCCGTTTGACTTTCGTTGTTTCTTTCGAGTTGGTTCTTTTGCAAACCGGAGTTCTTAAGTTGAACTTCTGGTTGGATCTTTCATTCGAGTTTTACCTGTGCATTAGTTGAGTACTGATTGTATGCTTGTTTGTTTGCGATAGAGTACCCGGAGTGTGCCGCTTGTTACTTCGAATCGCTAGGTTTTGCGGATCATCAGCAAGGCAAGTAACACTTTGATCATACCCCGTTCATACCCAGTTTTATTGCATTAGATCCATTCCTTCAAACACATTGCATGATTAGGATCTAATAAACTGTGGGTATTGGGAAGTAGTTGAGGTAGTACCTATTACCTGCTTTTCTATCAAACCCTTGGGAGTTACTTCTACGTTGCTTTTATTATTGCCATGCTATGCTCGTAGACGTGGATTGGGTTTGAGTGAAATTCATGACAGATGTGAGATTGTTAATTAATGGTTTACTTAAGGTGGCAACTTAAACTCACATCTGGGTGGATTGAGGTACCTGGGTATTCCAGGATTGCCTGTTTTTCTTTTGGACCGCCACCCAGGTTCAAAGGGATCATGAGATTTTCATGCTAGAACTTCCGTGTGCAGCCGCAAGCTATTATGGGCTCTAGCATAGTTGATTAAGTTGTGTGAACTCTTACAGTGGTAGACTAGCAGATGTAGGGGAAAGTAGGTGTAACGGTCTACCCATACGTAAGGTGCAAACACTTCTGAAAGACTGTGTCTTGGTCATCCGTTACTCAAACACCATGTAGTGCGAGTAATCCAACGGAGGAGATCAAGTCTTGTGGGAAAAGTGCACAAACCTCTGCAGAGTGTACAAACTGATCATGATTAGCCGTGTCCCCGGTTATGGACAACTTGAGTATCTAGTACTTGGATTATCATGTGAATCTCAACACTATGTTACTTCTAATTAATTTTGTTGGGTTATTGATGACTTTTTAATTGGGATTGAGATGCTGTCAACCATCTCAATGTTTCACAACCACCATGATAGTTAAATAAAATTTATTCCTTTGAAGTAGGATAAAATTGGCTTTTCGCAAAACTGTAACCGTAGAGCTTTCCACCAGCCATATATGCATATAGTATAGCATTATTATTGTTCATTATTCTCTATGTGTTACATTGCCAGCATATTCCATGTGCTGACCCGTTTTCGGGCTGCAACGCTTCATGTTGCAGACTTTTCAGACGACGAGTAAGGTGCCTTAGGTCGTGGTCTTATACTCAGTGATGCCGCTGGAGTTGATGGACTCACTTATCTTCCAAGTCTTCCGCTGTTATCGTTATTAGATGGCCTTAAGCCATGTTTATTATACTTAGTCTCTTCGGAGATATTCGATGTAATAAGTGTGTGATTGCTACTCTGTTATAAATCCTCCATTTGTACTGTGCGTGTCAGCATTACTGATCCAGGGATGACACTGGTGCACAGCAGCACAGGCCATTTGAGGTCTGGTCGCTACAAAGCCAACCCGATTTATCCTGAGATACATCCTCAACACTCAGCAGCCACTCCTCATCACCCATTTTCTAATTGATTCATTACTCATTAGGCAGGACTATCATTAGGGTTTGTTGTGTGCTCAGTGCTACCTACACTTAATGGTTCAAATGTATTTCGGTAATCTTTAGTACCTCTAAAGTTCACAGGGTTTTCAAAATTCCGGCCCTCGGAACAGAAACTAGTCATTTTGGATTGTTGGTCGTAGTGACATTGACCCAGATTACTACTGCAAGCCAGGTTTGTTGACAATTTTACTTGTCTTTCTTACTCATTCGATATAATATCCAATTATTCACGTCGATTAGTTGCAAACAATAAGTGCTAGACAAACTTCTTCATTCAGATTTTGGACGGTCTCTTACTGTAGTTACAATTCTGCATACTGGTCCTAGTAAGCTCACAAGTAAATGATTGATTCACTACATCTATTCTTGCCTTGTCATATTTGTTGTGAATATTCTTTTAGGGTGGACCACCCTATTTCTAAATACTGAAACCGTAGACATGAGTGAATAGTATTTCTCTATGTGATCTCTTCCATCATGTGTGGGTAACGAACACTGCATTGTATAGAAAGAAAGTGTCATTTCCAGCTTTTACATAGGTTTCGATCTTTTACATGGAATACAATATGCCTACTTGCTTTGTGTCGCACTACCAACACTCCACCCTTGAAGCTAAACATTACGCCACTCATAATTGCTTAGTTTATTTGTTCAAATACGAATTTCATATGATTCTAATGTTCCTACTTCAGTTTTGAAATGTGTGCCTGCCTGTTATAGAGACATAAGGGGTTTGTATTTCTGTGTGTGGTCTGGTCAGCACGGTTGGGGAGGTGAACTTTGCATATGCAGGGGTTTATAGGTTGACACTCTCCGAGTTGAATCCGCAATGCATTCCATAGATAATCTGACTACTTTTTATGTTTTCATGAATCTCAGATTCTGAACAGCATCATAATGATTATGAGCTTGCGCGCATGAAAAGAATAAAGCAGAACAATGCCATGGCTATCAAACTTGGCATTAAGGGACTGAAATCAAGTCTGGATGCAATGCAATGCAAACGCTCTCCACCTACAGATTCATGCTCAGAATATGATCCTAACAGTGATTCTGAGCTAGAGGGAGACCTAAGTCAATGTAGCTCCCTAGTGGAGGAGTCAGCGGAAGATGCCCTATCTTATTCACCCATCAAGGTACTTGCTCTATCTCAGATTCAAATGCTGTTCTTGTGTATCAGACGTTCAAAAGGAAGAGGGCGATTGCTGATCATGGAGGAGCACAAGCAAAGTATTTGGAAAAGGTAGTGGCACCTGATAAATCAAATAGCCCATTAGGTGTAGTTGCAATATCACCTGACCCACAAAATACCCCAACTCTAGCAGACTCTAGCCCTACTACACTGGTCATTTCTGATGCCCCAACTCAGCAGACCCCAACTGCAGCAAACAGTATGATTATGCCAGTTGACATAGCACCAGCTGTACGATGCAAAACCCCCATTCCAGCAAAGAGTACACCAAATCCAGTTGCCAAATCCCTTTTTGAACCAGAGAGAGCCCCAATTGCAGCAAATAGGACCCCTGTTCTGTATCTTCCCAGTTTAGAAGACGAAGCTTATGTTGTTGTCAGGAACTTTGTGCGCATCTTTCCTTCATGGAAATATTATACCGCAGACACAGAACAATTTCCAGTCTTCCTCCGCAACTTACGCGTAAGTAATGTACTAATGTTATTCATGGTCATTACTGCATATGTTTCTGCTGACAGAAGACAAGATCTCATTCTTTTAAATAGGCGAGGAGCAAACTGGATTGTGATGACGAGCAAGGGTTGGTTGCGCTTTTCAAGCACTCGTTGATGAAGTATCGTTCCTACCTGAGGCAAGCGCACTTCGATGGCAAGCCTCTGAACGAAATTTCTGTAAAGTCTCCGGTGCTACATTTATCCGACGGTGACTGGAATAATCTTGTTATACATTGGTCTCGGCTGCAGCGTAAGGTACTGTCTATGATATCACATCACAATTTGAACTACATTTCTGCATTTGCCTTAGTGTCTCACTTGTACGAAAACTGTTAGCAGAAGAACATTCGTTCTCAAGGGACCACAGAATCTCGCAACTATACTGCACACTCCATTGCTCTTGTGAGTACCTCTTGCCCTGTATGACCATACTTACTTTCATAGCTGTTTGATTATGTAGCATCACTGCACATGTTAGCCTCATAATTGTCCATTTGGTGGACATTATAAGATCAGTATGGACTCTTACATAAATTTAGAATCAACCCAATGCTTTTGAAGAGGTTTAGCTCTGCAGTCCTCTTGTAAGGACTGAACGTGGTCTATCACTATACTTACATTTACAGCTACTCCCTCCGTCCCATAATATAAGAACGTTTTGTACAGTACACCAGTGTTCAAAACACTCTTGTATTATGGGAAGAGGGATTCATTCATTTTGTAGCATTCTGCATCTTATCTCCCTCGCCCACCATTTACTAAAAAAGATCAGATCTATATTTAATCTTACCAACAAGTAGAATACACAAACAATGTCGGTGCATAAGTGTAGCCCATTGCTCTTCTCAGTACATTTTGTCCTGTAACGCTTGTACTTCCAGGGATTGGTAGTTGATTATGTAGCATCAATCTGCATCTTATCTTCATTATCCTCTATCCCTTACAGTATTATCATATCTATAATTACTCTCTACAAAATGTAGAGTACAGGCAATGCTTATGAAGAAGATTCTGTGCTGAAATTCTTGAGTTATCCTTCCCTTGACATGGAGAAGGGCATTATAAAGCCGGTGTTAACTGTTAATGTAAGTCAGTCCTTCTAAAGCCTTTATCCTCAACTGCTGTTTAATTTGCTCATACTCCCTATCGTTTACTGCTGTTTAGTTTGCTGTTTCTACCAAAATGCATGTTCGTAAGAACTGTAAGTTCTAAGTTTTACTTGTAAAACCAAATTCCTTATTCATACCATGCACATTACTTAATACTCCCTATATGTATGCTTGTTTTTGTGGATCTATAGTCCAGTGTGTGGTGAAGCAGCCCACGTTTGCACCTTGTCATCTCCTGTTTTATCTTACTGATGTGGCTGATGATATGAACAACATGCCATGCACATTATCAAAAATAGATACAATGATTTTCTTTGCCCTTCATTTATGCTTGTTATATTGACATGGTAATCCAGTAGTGTGGTGAAGCTCCCCGCATTATGAACAATGCCAAATTATGCTATTGATATTTTGAACTTACTCTTTATTTTCTAATTTGAAATTGGATAGAATTGACAGAACAGTTATCATCTTTGTTTATACACGTGCAAAACATGTCATCTCTCTACTTTGTTTCAGGGTGATATGCCTGATGGCATGCACAAGTCTGCTGAAGGCTATGAGACAAACCCAACATATATTGCAGCAAAGAAGGCAAAACATCTTGAAGATAGCGAGACAACCCCAAAGTCTTGTCTTGATGCAGTTTTGAAGTTACTTGAGACTAACAGTCAGACAAGCTCACATAATTCGTTGTCTGAATCAGTTCGACTTCTTCAGTCTCGAGTTCTAGCAGAAAGGCATTCTGCAACTCAACTTCGACTTGAAGTCCTATCTCTAAGAAAGATTGCAGAGAACACCAATGAGAACCTCATCGCTAAACAGCTACACCTGGAAGCTATGACCGACATGCTAGGCCGGTCTCACAGCCTTGCTCAGCAGCTTGCGCAGCAGTTCCCCTGCAAGGCTAACTTTCTTGAACTGTCTTGGAAGTGGTCTCGGTTCAGTATTATTTTGTTACGCTGCAATGGTGCCCAGTTTTTGTAATCTGCTTCTTCATTGCGCTTTATGATCACTGGTGGCGAACTTCGATGCCCAGTGGATGTAATATACCTTAAATCCTTTATTGTATAGTGTAGGTTTATTCTTAGTTACTATGCCGTAATTTCTTTATTGTATAGAGTAGCTTTGTTCTTAATTCCTACTAGTTACTGCCATCATTCGCTATCTGAAAAAAAATCAGATGTAGTCGACCGGACTGAAACATTCGACTCTAACGGGCCAGGTTTTTAGCGGGCCACAATTGGGCCGGCATGCGTCTTTCTTGGGCCCGAATGATTGGGGCCGTCACACATTGTGCCAGGCCCAAACTTACACCGGCCTATATTTTGGTTGGGCCTTTTGTCGACCCAGCGCTTAGTTTGGCCCAGGTAGCGTTGGGCCATTAACAGGCTGAATATTGTACTGGCCTGTTACGGCCGAGATGAAACCACAGGCCTTTAGCAGGCCAAAATGCATGTTGGGCCTCAATTTTCACTAGTCGTCGACGGGCCTTCAGGAGGCCGAAATGTAGACCGGCCGTTTTGGGCCCAGTTAGCTCACGGGCCGTTACCAGGCCGAAACATATCTCGGGCCTTAGTTTGCCCACTGATATCATGGGCCTTTAAGAGGCTGAAAGCTTAGCACAGGCATCAACGGGCCGAATTACGCGACAGGCCTTTAACAGGCCCAAAGTCACGTTGGGCTTAACTGTTGACACCTTTAGCACGAGCCGTTAGTGGGCCCGATGTCCCGTCGGACCATATATGGCCCATGGGCAGCACGGGCCATTCCCAGGCCGAAAGTCACACCAGGCTAAAATGGGCCCATGTCTACAACAGGCCTCTAACTGGCCGAAAGTCACTGGGCTGTAGTTGGGCCCAAATATTCGGCGAACAATTGACGGGCCAGATCTGGCTTCGGGCCGCAAATGGGCCCAAATATTGGGCGAACAATTAACGGGCTAGATCAGGCTTCGGGCCATAAATGGGCCCAAATATTGGGCGAACAATTAACGTGCCAGATCTGGCTTCGGGCCGTAAATGGGCCTTTATTAAGCAGGCCGTTATTGGGCTGGCCCACTAGTACCTGATTAAGTTCTACGGGCCTTTGACTGGGCCGGCCTTTTTAACCTATATGGGCCTCTGTTGGGCCCAGCCACGTGTCGACGTATCATAGGCATGTCTCCTCCAATGGACGGGCGACATCTGGCCCACTGACGAGCTGACAGGTGTTCCCTTCGGCCAATCAGAATTTTACACGTGGAAATTTCCCATTGGTCAGGGCTGTTAACGGGTTATCGGATCCAAAATCCGACCCGATAGCTTAACGGCGTTCCGTTACGGTGGATGCCACGTGTCGGTCACCCTTGACGAAAGCACTTCTATGACGCGCGATTTATCGTCATGGAAGTGGACTCTTCCGTGATGATAATTTTGGTAATGTCATGGAACACTTCTACGACAGCACAGGTATGACTATCTTGATTATGTCATAAATTTGTCATGGATGTACATGCATGAAAAAAAAACGCGACCTACTGTGACAAACACGTATCATCACGGAAGTGTATTTTTTTTGTAGTGCATATAGTAGCCGGAGTGATCCCGCCGGGGGAACTTCCCTCCCGGAGGGGGAAATCATCGTCATCATCATCACCAACGACTCTCCCATCTTGGGGAGGGCAATCTCCATCAACATCTTCAACAACACCATCTCATCTCAAACTCTAGTTCATCTCTTGTGTTCAATCTTGTTACCGAAACTATAGGTTGGTGCTTATGGGTGACTAGTAGTGTTGATTACATCTTGTAGTTGATTACTATATGGTTTATTTGGTGGAATATTATATGTTCAGATCCATTATGCTTATTAATACTTCTATGATCATGAGCATTTTTATCATTTATGAGTAGTCACTTTTGTTCTTGAGGTCACAGGAGAGATCATGTTGCAAGTAATCATGTGAATTTGATACGTGTTCGATATTTTGATAGTATGTATGTTGTGATTCCCTTAGTGGTGTCATGTGAACATTGACTACATGACACTTCACCATACTTGGGCCTAAGGGAATGCATTGTGGAGTAGAAATTAGATGATGGGTTGCGAGAGTGACAGAAGCTTAAACCCCAATTTATGCGCTATTCCGTAAGGGTCCGATTGGATCCCAAGGTTTAATGCTATGGTTAGAATTTATTCTTAATACTTTTCTCATAGTTGCGGAAACTTGCGGGAGGGTTAATCAAAAGTAGGAGGTTTGTTCCAGCACCTAAGCACCGGTCCACCCACATATCAAATTATCAAAGTAGCGAACACGAATTAAACCAACACGATGAAAGTGACTAGATGAAAATCCCGTGTACCCACAAGAACGCTTTGCTTATCATAAGAGACCGTTTTGGCCTGTCCTTTGCCTCAAAAGGATTGGGCTACCTTTCTGTACTTTTGTTACTACTATCGTTACTTGCTCGTTACAATTTATCTTGCTATCAAACTACTCCACTACTTACAATTTCAGCACTTGCAGACATTACCTTACTGAAAACTGAAGGAAATATGACCTAGAGACAATAATAAAGTTGTTGTTTATATTTCCTTATATCATGATAAATGTTTATTATTCATGCTAGAATTGTATTAACCGGAAACTTTGTACATGTGTGAATACATAGACAAACAAAGTGTCCCTAGTATGCCTCTACTTGACTAGATCGTTAATCAAAGATGGTTAAGTTTCCTAATCATAGACATGTGTTGTCATTTGATGAACGTGATCACATCATTAGAGAATGATGTGATGGACAAGACCCATCCGTTAGCTTAGCATAATTATCGTTTAGTTTTATTGCTATTGCTTTCTTCATGACTTATACATGTTCCTCTGACTATGAGATTATGCAACTCCCGAATACCGGAGGAACACTTTGTGTGCTATCAAACGTCACAATGTAACTGGGTGATTATAAAGATGCTCTACGGGTGTCTCCGAAGGTGTTTGTTGAGTTGGCATAGATCAAGATTAGGATTTGTCACTCCGAGTATCGGAGAGGTATCTCTGGGCCCTCTCGGTAATGCACATCACTATGAGCCTTGCAAGCGATGTGACTAATGAGTTAGTTACGGGATAATGCATTCGGAACGAGTAAACAGACTTGCCAGTAACGAGATTGAACTAGGTATGAGGATACCTGATACGTCTCCAACGTATCTATAATTTTTGATTGTTCCATGCTATTATATATCCTGTTTTGGATGTTTAATGGGCTTTATTTTATACTTTTATATTATTTTTGGGACTAACCTATTAACCCAAGGCCCAGTGCAAATTGCTGTTTTTTTGCCTATTTCAGTGTTTCGCAGAAAAGGAATATCAAACGAAGTCCAAATGGAATGAAACCTTCGGGAGCGTGATTTTTGGAACAAACGTGATCCAGAGGACTTGGAGTGGACGTCAAGAAACGAACGAGGAGGCCACGAGGCATGGAGGCGCGCATGCCCCCTGGGCGCGCCCCCACCCTCGTGGGCCCCTCGTGGCTCCACCGACCTACTTCTTCCTCCTATATATACCTACGTACCCCAAAACCATCCAGGAGCACCACGAAACCCTATTTCCACCGCCGCAACCTTCTGTACTCATGAGATCCCATCTTGGGGCCTTTTCCGGCGCTCCGCCGGAGGGGGAATCCATCATGGAGGGCTTCTACATCAACACCATAGCCTCTCCGATGATGTGTGAGTAGTTTACCACAGACCTTCGGGTCCATAGTTATTAGCTAGATGGCTTCTTCTCTCTCTTTGGATCTCAATACAAAGTTCTCCCCGATCTTCTTGGAGATCTATTTGCTTAGACTCTTTTTTGGTGTGTTTGTCGAGATCCGATGAATTGTGGGTTTATGGTGAAGATTATCTATGAACAATATTTGAATCTTCTCTGAATTCTTTTATGTATGATTATCTTTGCAAGTCTCTTTGAATTATAAGTTTGATTTGGCCTACTAGATTGACCTTTCTTGCAATGGGGGAAGTGCTTAGCTTTGGGTTCAATCTTGCGTTGCTCGATCTCAGTGACAGAAGGGAAAACGACACGTGTTGTATTGTTGCCATCGAGGATAAAAAGATGGGTTTTATATCATATTGCTTGAGTTTATCCCTCTACATCATGTCATCTTGCCTAACGCGTTACTCTGTTCCCATGAACTTAATACTCTAGATGCATGCTGGATAGCGGTCGATGTGTGGAGTAATAGTAGTAGATGCAGGCAGGAGTCGGTCTACTTGTTACGGATGTGATGCATATATACATGATCATGCCTAGATATTCTCATAACTATGCTCAATTCTATCAATTGCTCGACAGTAATTTGTTCACCCACCGTAATACTTATGCTATCTTGAGAGAAGTCACTAGTGAAACCTATGGCCCCCGGGTCTATTTTCTCTCATATAAGTTTTCGATCTATTTTATTTTGCAATCTATACTTTCAATCTTTATCATAAAAATACCAAAAAAATTATCTTATCATCTCTATGAGATCTCACTTTTGCAAGTGACCATGAAGGGATTGACAACCCCTTTATCGCGTTGGTTGCAAGGTTCTTATTTGTTTGTGTAGGTACGAGGGACTTGCGTGTGGCCTCCTACTGGATTGATACCTTGGTTCTCAAAAACGGAGGGAAATACTTACGCTACTTTGCTGCATCACCCTTTCCTCTTCAAGGAAAAACCAACGCTGTGCTCAAGAGGTAGCAAGAAGGATTTCTGGCGCCGTTGCCTGGGAGTCTACGCACAAGTCAAGACATACCAAGTACCCATCACAAACTCTTATCCCTCGCATTACATTATTTGCCATTTGCCTCTCGTTTTCCTCTCCCCCACTTCACCCTTGCCGTTTTATTCGCCTTCTTCCCGTATGTCTTTCTGTTTGTGTTTCCACGTGCCTTCTATTTGCTTGCATCTTTGCTTGCTAGAAATCTTTTGATATGGATCCACTTAAAGTGTTCTACTTGGATCATCTTCGATCCCTATGCGCTCGTGCTGAAACCCCAACTAGCCTAGTTGATGGGAAATTTTTAGATGAGCATGCTCATTTTGTGCGTCGTCGTTTGTCTGAAAAGGGGAGACTATTATGGGATCAAATAAACAGATTGCTGTGTTATGCTTGGAATCTTTGTGAAATTTGTGATTTTACTTGTTGCTCTAAGAACCCTAAAAAACACCTTCCCTACCTATGTGAATTTAATGATAATGAAATCTTATCTTCTTATGCAAAGGGTGTTTATAGTTACTATGATATCGAACAAATTGAAGAATTTGTTGCTTTTAAGGGTACTTATGAAGTTGCTTCTTTGATTGAAAATTATGATATTGCTCTCTACGAATCTGAAAATTTTGACATACTTAAATATTGCTATGAAAATTATGCTCATAATGTCTATGTCACAGAATTTATTGAGAGAATGACCGTTGCTTTGGAAGAAAATAATGATATGCATGAATCTATAGATAATTATGATTCCGATGATTTGATTGAGATATCCCTTGATGAACATGATGCTTGCTATTCTTGTGGCCATGATGCCAATATTTATGAAGATTAATTTGCTATAGTTCCTTATGATAAAAACATGAGATCGTTGCTATTGCACCCATACTTGATAGTTCCTTCGATGAAAAGCATGATTGCAATGATTTTACTATAAATTTTCTTGATGTCAATTGTGCTAGTGCAAAACCCTAAGCTTGGGGATGCTAGTTTTGCTATGTCTACTACTTGTTGCAATGATCATGATTGGGGTGATTCTTCTTATGATCTTGAAAATTTATTTAAGCCCCATGATGAATATGAAGTTGATAATAGTGTTTGCAATAATATTGAAAGTGGGTTTGGAAGAGTGTCAACTTTAGATCCCACATATTTGGAGAATGTTCAATCTTATGGTATTTTTGATAAAAGTGGGTTTGGAGAGGTCATGACTTTAGTTAATGTTAATCCCACTATTTTGGAAGAGTGTCAACTTCGCATGCATGTGGATCGTGTTGAAAATATTTTATGTGATAGCTATTTTGTTGAATTTTCTTATGATCCCACATGTAATTATTATGAGAGAGGAAAATATGGTTGTAGAAATTTTCATGTTACTAAATTACCTCTCTTCTTGTTGAGATTGATCTTGTTTCTTTCTTCTCCTTTGCATATGCTAGGATTTGCTTGCCTTGATAATTTCTTTGCCTATAAGATGCCTATGCATAGAAAGTATGTTAGACTTAGATGTATTTTTCACATGTTTTATGATGCTCTGTTTGCGCTTCAATTCTTGTCTTTCATGTGAGCATCATTAAAATTATCAATGCCTTGCTAAAAGGCTTTAAAGAAAAGCGCTTGTTGGGAGGCAACCCAATTTTATTTTTATTCCTTGCTTTTTGTTCCCGTTTAGCAATAAATATTTGATCTAGCCTCTGGTTGGATGTGGTTTTATGTTTTATTTAGTGTTTGTGCCAAGTAGAACCTATAGGATCTTCTTGGATGATAGTTATTTGATCTTGCTGAAAAAGTCAGAAACTTTCTGCTCATGAAAACAATTGTTAAAAATCACCAGAACGTGATAAAATACTGATTCCAATTGCAGTAGATCAATAAACAAATTATCTAGGTCGTCCTATTTTGGTAGAATTTTTGAGTTACAGAAAGTTTGCGTTTGATACAGATTACTACAGACTGTTGTGTTTTTGACAGATTCTGTTTTTCGTGTGTTGTTTGCTTATTTTGATGAATCTATGGCTAGTAATGGAGGTTATGAACCATAGAGAAGTTGTAATACAGTAGGTTTAACACCAATATAAATAAATAATGAGTTCATTACAGTACCTTAAAGTGGTGGTTTGTTTTCTTTCACTAACGGAGCTCATGAGAATTTCTGTTGAGTTTTGTGTTGTGAAGTTTTCAAGTTTTGGGTAAAAGATTTGACGGATTATGGAACAAGGAGTGGCAAGAGCCTAAGATTTGGGATGCCCAAGGCACCCCAAGGTAAAATCCAAGGACAACAAAAAAGCCTAAGCTTGGGGATGCCCCGGAAGGCATCCCCTCTTTTGTCTTCGTCCATCGGTAACTTTACTTGGAGCTATATTTTTATTCACCACATGATATGTGTTTTGCTTGGAGCGTCTTGGATGATTTGAGTCTTTGCTTTTTAGTTCACCGCAATCATCCTTGCTGTACACACCTTTTGGGAGAGACACACATTAATCGGGATTTATTAGAATACTCTATGTGCTTCACTTATATCTTTTGAGCTAAACAATTTTCTCTAGTGCTTCACTTATATCTTTAAGAGCACGGCGGTGGTTTTATTTTATAGAAATCATTGATCTCTCATGCTTCACTTATATTATTTTGAGATTCCTTTAGAACAGCATGGTAATTTGCTTTGGCTATAAAATTAGTCCTAATATGATAGGCATCCAAGTTGGATATAATAAAAACTTTCATATAAGTGCGTTGAATACTAAGAGAAGTTTGATACTTGATGATTGTTTTGAGATATGGAGATAGTGATATTAAAGTTGTGCTAGTTGAGTAGTTGTGAATTTGAGAAATACTTGTGTTGAAGTTTGCAAGTCCCGTAGCATGCACATATGGTAACCGTTGTGTAACAAATTTGAAACATGAGGTGTTCTTTGAGTGTCATCCTTTGTGTGGAGGTCGGGATCGCGCGATGGTTAACTCCTACCAACCCTTCCCCTAGGAGCATGCGTGTAGTGCTTGGTTTTGATGACTTGTAGATTTTTGCAATAAGTATGTGAGTTCTTTATGACTAATGTTGAGTCCATGGATTATACGCACTCTCAACCTTCCCTCATTGCTAGTCTCTTCGGTATCGTGCATTGCCCTTTCTCACCTTGAGAGTTGGTGCAAACTTCACCGGTGCATCCAAACCCCGTGATATGATACGCTCTATCACACATAAACCTCCTTATATCTTCCTCAAAACAGCCACCATACCTACCTATTATGGCATTTCCATAGCCATTCCAAGATATATTGCCATGCAACTTTCCACCATTTCGTTTATTATGACACGCTTCATCATTGTCATATTGCCTTGCATGATCATGTAGTTGACATCGTATTTGTGGCAAAGCCACCTTTATAATTCTTTCATACATGTCACTCTTGATTCATTGCCCATCCCGGTACACCGCCGGAGGCATTCATATAGAGTCATATTTTGTTCTAGTATCGAGTTGTAATCATTGAGATGTAAATAAATAGAAGTGTGATGATCATCATTAATAGAGCATTGTCCCAAAAAAAGAGAAAGGCCAAAAAAAAGAAAGGCCCAAAAAAAAGAAAAGAAATAAAAAGGGTCAATGCTACTATCCTTTTTCCATAACTGTGCTTCAAAGTAGCACCATGATCTTTATAATAGAGAGTCTCTTGTTTTGTCACTTTTATATAGTAGTGGAAAATTTTCATTATAGAACTTGGTTGTATATTCCAACAATGGGCTTCCTCAAATGCCCTAGGTCTTTGTGAGCAAGCAAGTTGGATGCACACCCACTTAGTTTCTTTTGTTGAGCTTTCATACATTTTTAGCTCTAGTGCATCCGTGCATGGCAATCCCTACTCCTTGCATTGACATCAATTGATGGGCATCTCCCTAGCCTGTTGATTAGCCGCGTCCATGTGAGAATTTCTCCTTTTTTGTCTTCACCACATACCCCCATCATCATATTCTATTCCACCCATAGTGCTATGTCCATGGCTCATGCTCATGTATTGCGTGAAAGTTGAAAAAGTTTGAAAATTCTAAAGCATGAAACAATTGCTTCGCTGAAACCGGGGTTGTGCATGATTTGAATATTTTGTGTGACAAAGATGGAGCATGGCCAAACTATATGATTTTGTAGGGATGAACTTTCTTTGGCCATGTTATTTTGAGAGGGCATAATTGCTTAGTTAGTATGCTTGAAGTATTATTATTTTTATGTCAATATTAAACTTTTATCTTGAATCTTTCGGATCTGAACATTCATGCCACAATAAAGAAGATTACATTGAGAAATATGGTAGGAAGCATTCCACATAAAAAATTCTGTTTTTATCATTTACCTACTCGAGGACGAGCATGAATTAAGCTTGGGGATGCTTGATACGTCTCCAACGTATCTATAATTTTTCATTGTTCCATGCTATCATATATTCTGTTTTGGATGTTTAATGGGCTTTATTTTACACTTTTATATTATTTTTGGGACTAACCTATTAACCCAAGGCCCAGTGCAAATTGCTGTTTTTTTGCCTATTTCAGTGTTTCGTAGAAAAGGAATATCAAACGGAGTCCAAATGGAATGAAACCTTCAGGAGCGTGATTTTTGGAACAAACGTGATCCAGAGGACTTGGAGTGGACGTCAAGAAACGAACGAGGAGGCCACTGTCGGTGTCAAAACCGGCGGATCTCAGGTAGGGGTCCCGAACTGTGCGTCTAAGGCTAATGGTAACAGGAGGCTGGGGACACAATGTTTACCCAGGTTCGGGCCCTCTCGATGGAGGTAATACCCTACTTCCTGCTTGATTGATCTTGATGATATGAGTATTACAAGAGTTGATCTACCACGAGATCGTAGAGGCTAAACCCTAGAAGCTAGCCTATGATTATGATTGTTGTTGTTATGTCTATCGACTAGCCTGGCCTAGGTTTATATAATGCACCAGAGGCCTAGGATAACAAGAGTCCTAGCCGAATACGCCGGTGGGGAGGAGTCCTTGTCTTGATCACCAAGTCTTGTGGAATCTTCCTTGTATGCGGCAGCTATCCGAACTGGCCCATGAGTATACGGCCATGGGGGTCCTCGGCCCAATCTAACAGATCGGGAGATGACGTGGTGAGTACCCCCTAGTCCAGGACACCGTCAGTAGCCCCCCGAACCGGTCTTCAAGTTAGGGACGCTCCTCGATTCTTCCGAACTGTTCTTCATATCCGGTCGTCGGTCTTGAAAACTGGTTCAACAAAATTTCCCATCATCTGTCTTGAGGATTGCCGAGCTAAATCTGACGAGTTTATACGTCGGGTATCCGAGGAGCCCTTTAAGTCTTCGGCCTTTATCAATGCCTTGTTATTTTTATGCCACGCCTCGGGTTTGAAGTTGTCCCCGGGCGGCAGTGTCCTCTTGGGTCCAAGCCCTAACGCTGGACTGTATTCGAGGTATCCTTTGCAGCCAAGCACCAACGCCGGACTGTGTCCAAGCTCCAACACCGGACTGTATCCGAGCTCCAACGCCGGACTATATCCGAGGTGTCATAGATCACCTTGGTTCAAAAAAGTTGAAGGAGTTTAGCCGAGCTTAATGCCTGAAATGCCCTCTATGGAGCCAGCCACTGGCGCCCGAGCTTTATGCCGGACTGCTTCCGAGGTGGTGCACCACCCGACAGCGGGCTGATTTTTTACGGATTTTATTTCTGATGCGCGTAAATTTATTAGCTATCAACATGTATAACTAGTAGCCCTGAAGGTGTGTGTCGGTCTAAAACCCGAGATGCACCTGAAGGAAAACATGAAACAGCTGATCCTAGTAGCCCCTGAGACTCAGGTCGATGCGCGAAATCGGCCTGAGGATCAACTCCTAGCTCGGTAGCACACGTAGGAATAAAAACGCAGTGTAATATATTTGAGATAATAGTGATCGGTGAATGGGCCCCTGAGAGAGGGTCGTGAGAAGTCGCCGCAATATACTAGCTTGACGCCGGATAGGTCCAAATGGTACCTATTGTTATCCAAAGACACGTTTTCCCATAGTTCGGTCAAACCGAACACTGAGCCCTTTGGATTTTCTGCATTGAATAGGCAATGCAGTAGCCCCCAAGACACTGGTTGGGTGGCAACACCAGATCAGGGGATCGATGTGCCCCTTTAATATTTGTAAATAATGAGTGCAAAGCCCAGTAGCCCCCGAGCCTTAATGTGGGCACGGGTGGCTGAATTAAGGATCGATATCCAGAGTAAAATCACAGAATATGTGTAATGATTCTATGTATCCAAGTACTTTACATCATTATTTTGACTCCATTACGACCGTTTATAAGTTGAAAGTGGCCCATCGTCGGCTTCTACCCCTTTGTAGATACTACGCAGGGTGTTTCCGCAATAACAAGAGAACCCTTAGCCGACGTCTCGGTGCCCGAAGGCGGTTGTGTTAGCGGAAACGAGGCAATCAGATATGCAGGCTTTATAACTTTCGCTTAGTCATAGGAGCTTTAAACTGGGGAAGCTAGCTATGAGCCCCCGATTAGTGTTCGGTGACATCCGAGGTCAAGCCGTAAACACTTCGGCCAATGTTATGAACAACCCGTCATTTAACATAGTCATCGGACCGCTGACCATTTTACACTTATTGTGACAGTCAGTTTTTGGCTTTCTCCACTGAGGTGCTTAACCATGCGAGCTGGAAGCACAATCGCAGTGGTTCTCCCTTTGCACACCTAGCCGAACAAAGCGGAACGTAGGAGGCAAGCACAGGAGCTGGGCAACCCAACTATTGACCAAAGACACAATTCGAAACCAATGCATATATAGTAGTATCCGAGAATGTTTCTGCCGAATCTCTAAAGGTGCCCGGCGTTGCACTGCGAGACTTACGCTGGAAACACACAAATAGTTTAAAAGTGCCATAGGCTTGGAAAACCAAAAAAAACTTCAGTAAAAACTGGACGTCCGAACTACAACAAGTGTTCGGTGCCAAATCGAAAATTGGTCTTAAAAAAAGGTGCTTCTGTTGTGCTTTAACATAACACATCCTATCTCAAGACTCCAAGCGGGTCAGCCTACGGCTTCAACCTCCTATCCCGAAGGCGGAGTACTTCTCGTTAGGCCAGTTTAGTAAACTGATCTCTAGCGGTTTTGTGAGAGAAATTTAGGCTCCCCGGCTAGTGACCACACACTCGTGTCGAAAAAGGGAGTGGTGAATAATAATAAAAAACCTTTGCAATGACTAAGAAGAAGAACACTTATTATAAAACGGCTCATATAAATTTAAGAGCCCCCAAGTGACTTGGGTAAAAGAATTTTATGTATAATGATTGTATGTACCAAAGTACTTATATCATATCTGTGTTCACCTGAACTTTATATGCGTCTTAACCGACCGTCGGCTTCTCCCTCTTCGGTCAAGGGCCGAAAAGTGTTATGTACTCCACCTGTCGAGAATATCGACGGTGTTTCCGATAACCAGGCAATCAGGCCATAAGGCTGTAACAGACAAAGCGCACTCAGGGAACTTATGCTATATTACTGATGAAGTGTAAGAAGCATCTTCGAAGAAAATAGTACCCCCACCGATACCTTTCTTCGGTGCTTATTGTTACTATGAGACTTGTGCAATAGATTTTTTGTATTCATGAGTTCCGTTGTGTGCCGACCATAATTGAAAACAATAAGAGCGCTAGCTTTCGGCTTCACCCAGTCTGAGGTCCGGCTCGGATGACCCGATTGTGACAATCGCAGAGGTGCTCCCTTTACTCCCTAGCCGAACAATCGGGAACGTAGGGGTAAACACAGGAGCGAGGCAACCCAGCTTGCAAATCGCTTAAGTCAATATGGTGCATATTGTGGCGTAATACACGAACAAGGAACGAAGCCATACAAGTATAATCATATGCAAGAGAAAGGCTTCATGAGGGAAGCCCCCAAGTGAACTGGGTATTTGAATTTGTGTGTCACAAACAAGGTTATGACAAGGAATTTTTTTCACAAACAACTTTTTGCCAAAAAAATATAATGCTTGGTCGAACCGAACACAAGTTAAAAATTTAAAACTTTGAGCATGAAGGCAACTTAGCTGGTTAATGTGTTCGGTATTGATGACGCGGTCCGAGCTTGATGCGGGATAAGGTTCCATCCCCCAAGCCGGTGCCGAGGTGGCGGAGCAAAGAGCTCGGCACTCCGAAGTGGTGACATAGCACGGTCAATGCAGGCCGGCAGAGTGATGCCGAAGTCCCCGGCATGGGGTAATGAAGTGTTGACGAAGCCCCTCGTCCAGTCGAGGTGACGTGGTATGTCAGTACGCCGAGTTGACGATACTGCCCAACCCGGATCATTTTCCTGTGCACAAAAAATAGTGCAAACCGGAGATAATAGTAATAAAAAAATCGTTGCATAATAAATAATTTATGCAAAGTGAGTAATAAAAGAAATATGGCCTGGCGCGGAAGTCAATGTCGATGTAGGGCGTCGGCGCGATGCGGTAAAGGCGTGGCAAAGCCTGAATTCACAGGTCGGTTCGAGTTCCGGATGCGGCGTTCACCGAACAATGTACGGAAACTGACCGAACCAACATGCGACCGTCGTTAATGCGGTCACCATTTGATAGACCTGCGTACATATGATGGACAAACCAGAGTAATAATTCCTTGGAAAAAATGAACCCAAACAAGCAAAAAATACTAGGATTAATAGCACCTGGTTTATTTGTTGTAGCAATCCGAAGAAAGGTGATTCCCAAAATTGGGACTCGATTCGCACACCCATTGCCTGATGAGTGATAAAGCGACGGCATGGCGATGCTGGCAAAGGTTGGCTCGCCGAGGCAAAGCCCTCGGTCCAGCTAACGTGACGGAGCTGGTCGGTTAGTGACGCCGAAGTCTCCGGAGTAGGTTGATGAAGAGATGGCGAAGCCCCCGGTCCAGCCGAGATGTCGAAGTAGGTCGGCGTGATGGACACCAACTTGAAGGAGCAACAGTGCGGCCTTGCCGATGCAGGTCGTGACGTAGTCAATGCCGGCTTGATGAAGTGACCGTGTGGCGATGCCGGCCTGCCCGCTCCGTGTAATCGATGGGGCGGCGATGTTGGTGATGATTTATCCTTCGCAATGCCGGACTCCTGTTCGGCCCGCCGAGATGATGATCCGAAGAAGTTGAGCTCGGCTCAACAAAGTGACGACGTGTCTAGCGCAGGTCGGCAGCCGTTGAGCAATATTGCGGGACTGGTTTGACACCAGCATGATGGTGAAGATCATGTTCAAAAGATTTTAAAGTTAGTGGGATGTGTTTGGGAACAAAACACAATACCCCATACAAAACTTCCTTCAAAAGGGATGTCCGAAATCCCGTTCATAAAAAAGACGAACTCGGGTCGGATTCGTTTTCGCGAAGAAACAGATCCAAAAAGTGATGCACTAATCGGAAGGTTCCCGAAGTTTGGACGGTCGGATCGAGCTGAAATTGTGAGGGGTGGTAGATATAGGAATTCCGCAGCCGATCAACGGTTGGATCTTCCAAAGGATGTCCGAGCTAGAAGCTGGACACCACGCCCTAAACTCGTCAAGATTCCCGTCCAGATTTGACACGGCTCCGGTATATCACGGATTGCCAGAGATTCCTCCATCGGAACTCGACGAAATTTTCCAGGGTTGTTGTAGACTCAATTTCCGCACAATTCCACCAAAGCAATCGTTAAAACGACACTTGAGGAGGCGGTGGCGGCGGATACAAGTTCGCTGTCCAGAAAAACAGCACGGTCGCCCGAGGGCAATGTTGACGTTGAGCCCCCGGGCTCCCTGGATGATTCCTCCATGATCTTGATAGAGATCGGAGTTGATGTTGATGAAGGCCCTCATCCGAACATGATGATCGGAGGTAGGGCGCAGTCCTCGGTTCAGCCAAGGTGACCAGCCGAGCCGGTGACAAAGAAGCCGACGTCGCAGTTGATCTGCAGTCGAGCCATTGATCCTTTTGCCGATCACACAGCGGAACTCTCAATGAAAACACCAACGTCGGTGTCAAAACCGGCGGATCTCGGGTAGGGGGTCCTGAACTGTGCGTCTAAGGCTAATGGTAACAGGAAGCGGGGGACACAATGCTTACCCAGGTTCGGGCCCTCTCGATGGAGGTAATACCCTACTTCCTTCTTGATTGATCTTGATGATATGAGTATTACAAGAGTTGATCTACCACGAGATCGTAGAGGCTAAACCCTAGAAGCTAGACTATGATTCTGATTGTTGTTGTTATGTCTATCGACTAGCCTGGCCTCGGTTTATATAATGCACCAGAGGCCTAGGATAACAAGAGTCCTAGCAGAATACGCCGGTGGGGAGGTGTCCTTGTCTTGATCACCAAGTCTTGTGGAATCTTCCTTGTATGCGGCAGCTGTCCGAACTGGCCCATGAGTATACGGCCATGGGGGGCCTCGGCCCAATCTGACAGATCGGGAGATGACGTGGTGAGTACCCCCTAGTCCAGGACACCGTCAGCCACGAGGTAAGGAGGCGCGCCTGCCCCCTGGGCGCGCCCCCACCCTCGTGGCTCCACCGACCTACTTCTTCCTCCTATATATACCTACGTACCCCGAAACCATCTAGGAGCACCACGAAACCCTATTTCCACCGCCGCAACCTTCTGTACCCGTGAGATCCCATCTTGGGGCCTTTTCCGGCGCTCCGCCGGAGGGGGAATCGATCACGGAGGGCTTCTACATCAACACCATTGCCTCTCCGCTGATGTGTGAGTAGTTTACCACAGACCTTCGGGTCCATAGTTATTAGCTAGATGGCTTCCTCTCTCTCTCTTTGGATCTCAATACAAAGTTCTCCTCGATCTTCTTGGAGATCTATTTGATGTGACTCTTTTTGCGGTGTGTTTGTCGAGATCCGATGAATTGTGGGTTTATGATCAAGATTATCTATGAACAATATTTGAATCTTCTCTGAATTCTTTTATGTATGATTGGTTATCTTTGCAAGTCTCTTCGAATTATCAGTTTGATTTGGCCTACTAGATTGATCTTTCTTGCAATTGGAGAAGTGCTTAGCTTTGGGTTCAATCTTGCGTTGCTCGATCCCACTGACAGAAGGGGAAACGATACGTATTGTTTTTTTGCCACCGAGGATAAAAAGATGGGGTTTATATCATATTGCTTGAGTTTATCCCTCTACATCATGTCATATTGCCTAATGCGTTACTCTGTTCTTATGAACTTAATACTCTAGATGCATGCTGGATAGCGGTCGATGTGTGGAGTAATAGTAGTAGATGCAGGCGGGAGTAGGTCTACTTGTTACAGATGTGATGCCTATATACATGATCATGCCTAGATATTCTCATAACTATGCTCAATTCTATCAATTGCTCGACATTAATTTGTTCACCCACCGTAATACTTATGCTATCTTGAGAGAAGCCACTAGTGAAACCTATGGCCCCCGGGTCTAGTTTCCCTCATATAAGTTTCCGATCTATTTTATTTTGCAATCTTTATTTTCAATCTTTATCATAAAAATACCAAAAATATTATCTTATCATCTCTATCAGATCTCACTTTTGCAAGTGGCCGTGAAGGGATTGACAACCCCTTTATCGCGTTGGTTGCAAGGTTCTTATTTGTTTGTGTAGGTACGAGGGCCTTGCGTGTGGCCTCCTACTGGATTGATACCTTGGTTCTCAAAAACTGAGGGAAATACTTACACTACTTTGCTGCAACACCCTTTCCTCTTTAAGGGAAAACCAACGCTGTGCTCAAGAGGTAGCAATACCGACGATCGAATCTCGGGCAAGTAACATACCGATGACAAAGGGAACAACGTATGTTGTTATGCAATTTGACCGATAAAGATCTTCGTAGAATATGTAGGAGCCTATGTGAGCATCGAGGTTCTGCTATTGGTTATTGACTGGAGATGTGTCTCGGTCATGTCTACTTAGTTCTCGAACCCGTAGGGTCCGCACGCTTAACGTTCGATGATGATTTGTATTATGAGTTATGTGATTTGATGACTGAAGTTTGTTCAGAGTCCCGGATGAGATCACGGACATGGCGAGGAGTCTTGAAATGGTCGAGAGGTAAAGATTCATATATTGGAAGGTTGCATTCGGACATCGGAATGGTTCCGAGTGATTCAGGCATTTTTCCGGAGTACCGGGAGGTTACCGGAACCCCGCGGGAGAAGTATTGGGCCTTATTGGAGGAGAGGATAGAGGCCACGTGGGAGGGGCGCCCCCTTGCCCAAACCGAATTGGACTAGGGGAGGGGGTCGGCCCCCCTCTTTCCTTCTTCCTCTCTCTCCCTTCCTCTTTTCCCTCTTCGGTGGAAGGAAGAAGGGGGGCCGAATCCTACTGGACTGGGAGTCCATGTAGGACCCCCCTTGGCGCGCCCTCCTCGAGGGCCGGCCTCCTCCCCCTCCTTTATATACATGGGGAGGGGGCACCCAAAGGCACAACAGACAATCTCTTAGCCGTGTGCGGTGCCCCCTTCCACAGTTACACACCTCGATCATATCGTCGTAGTGCTTAGGCGAAGCCCTGCGCCGGTAACTTAATCATCACCATCACCATGCCGTCATGCTGACAAAACTCTCCCTCGGCCTCAACTGGATCAAGAGCTCGAGGGACGTCATCGGGCTGAACATGTGCTGAACACGGAGGTGCCGTATGTTCGGTACTTGGATCGGTTGGATCGTGAAGACATTCGACTACATCAACCGCGTTACTAAACGCTTCTGCTTTCGGTCTACGAGGGTACGTGGACACACTCTCCCCGCTCGTTTCTATGCTTCTCCTAGATAGATCTTGTGTGTTTGTAGGATTTTTTTTGAAATAATACGTTCCCCAACAGTGGTATCAGAGCCAGGTCTATGATAGATGTTATATGCACGAGTAGAACACAAAGAGTTGTGGGCGATAATAGTCATACTGCTTACCACCAACGGCTTAGTTTGATTCGACAGTATTGTTTTATAAAGCGGCCCAGACCGACATTACATGACTGCGTTCATGAGACTGGTTCTACCGACGTGCTTCACACACAGGTGGCTAGCGGGTGTCAGTTTCTCCAACTTTAGTTGAATCGAGTTTGACTACGGCCAGTCCTTGTTCAAGGTTAAAACAACACACTTGACGAAAAATCGTTGTGGTTTTGATGCGTAGGTAAGAACGGTTCTTGCTAGAAGCCCGTAGCAGCCACGTAAAACTTGCAACAACAAAGTAGAGGACGTCTAACTTGTTTTTGCAGGGCATGTTGTGATGTGATATGGTCAAGATGTGATGATATATAAATTGTTGTATGAGATGATCATGTTTTGTAACCGTTATTGGCAACTGGCAGGAGCCTTATAGTTGTCGCTTTATTGTATGAAATGCAATTGCCATGTAATTGCTTTACTTTATCATTAAGCGGTAGCGATAGTCATAGAAGCAATAGTTGGCGAGACGACAACGATGCTATGATGGAGATCAAGGTGTCAAGCCGGTGATGATGGAGATCATGACGGTGCTTTGGAGATGGAGATCAAAGGCACAAGATGATGATGGCCATATCATGTCACATATTTTGATTGCATTTTTGCTTAGTACGACGGTAGCATTATAAGATGATCCCTCACTAAATTTCAAGGTATAAGTGTTCTCCCTGAGTATGCACCATTGCTACAGTTCGTCGTGCCCAGACACCACATGATGATCGGGTGTGATAAGCTCTACGTTCACATACAACGGGTGCAAGCCAGTTTTGCACACGCAGAATACTCGGGTTAAACTTGACGAGCCTAGCATATGCAGATATGGCCTCGGAACACTGAGATCGAAAGATCGAACGTGAATCATATAGTAGATATGATCAACATAGTGATGTTCACCATTGAAAACTACTCCATCTCACGTGATGATCGGACATGGTTTAGTTGATTTGGATCACGTGATCATTTAGATGACTAGAGGGATGTCTATCTAAGTGTGAGTTCTTAAGTAATCTGATTAATTGAACTTTAATTTATCATGAACTTAGTACCTGATAGTTTTTTCATGTCTATATTGTTGTAGATCAATGGCCCGTGGTACCGTTCCTTTGAATTTTAATGCGTTCCTAGAGAAAGCTAAGTCGAAAGATGATGGTAGCAACTACACGGACTGGGTCCGTAACTTGAGGATTATCCTCATTGCTGCAGAAGAATTATGTCCTCAAAGCACCGCCAGGTGTAGCACCTGCGCCAGCAATTACAGACATTATGAATGCCTGGCAGTCGCGTGTTGATGACTGCTCGATAGTTCAGTGTGCCATGCTTTATGGCTTAGAATCGGGACTTCAAAGATGTTTTGAACGTCATGGAGCATATGAGATGTTCCAGGAGTTGAAGTTAATACTTCAAGCAAATGCCCGAGTTGAGAGATATGATGTCTCCAACAAGTTCTATAGCTGCAAGATGGAGGAGAATAGTTCTGTCAGTGAACATATACTCAGAATGTCTGGGTATCACAACCACTTGACTCAACTGGGAGTTAATCTTCCTGATGATAGTGTCATTGACAGAGTTCTTCAATCACTGCCACCAAGCTACAAAAGCTTTGTGATGAACTATCACATGAAAGGGATGGATAAGACAATTCCCGAGCTCTTCACGATGCTAAAGGCTGCGGAGGTAGAAATCAAGAAGGAGCATCAAGTGTTGATGGTTAACAAGACCACTAGTTTCAAGAAAAAGGGCAAAGGGAAGAAGGGGAACTTCAAGAAGAACGGCACGCAAGTTGATGCTCAAGTGAAGAAGCCAAAGTCTGGACCTAAGCCTGAGACTGAGTGTTTCTACTGCAAAGGGATTGGTCACTGGAAGCGGAACTGCCCCAAGTATTTGGCGGATAAGAAGGATCGCAAAGTGAAAGGTATATTTGATATACATGTTGTTGATGTGTACCTTACTAATTCTCGTAGTAGCGCCTGGGTATTTGATACTGGTTCTGTTGCTCATATTTGCAACTCAAAACAGGGGCTACGGATTAAACGAAGATTGGCTAAGGACGAGGTGACGATGCGTGTGGGAAATGGTTCCAAACTCGATGTGATCGCCGTCGGCACGCTACCTCTACATCTACTGTTGGGATTAGTTTTAGACATGAATAATTGTTATTTGGTGCCAACGTTAAGCATGAACATTATATCTGGATCTTGTTTGATGCGAGACGGTTATTCATTTAAATCAGAGAATAATTGTTGTTCTATTTATATGAGTAATTTCTTTTATGGTCATGTACCCTTGATGAAGCGGTCTATTATTGTTGAATCTCGATTGTAGTGATACACATATTCATAATATTGAAGCCAAAAGATGCAAGGTTAATAATGATAGTGAAACTTATTTGTGGCACTACCATTTAGGTCACATTGGTGTAAAGCGCATGAAGAAACTCCATGCTGATGGACTTTTGGAATCACTTGATTAGGAATCACTTGATGCTTGCGAACCATGCCTCATGGGCAAGATGACCAAGACTCCGTTCTCCGGAACAATGGAGTGAGCAAAAGACTTGTTGGAAATAATACATATTGATCTTTGCGGTCCGATAAGTGTTGAGGCTCGCGGCGGGTATAGTTATTTTCTGATCTTCACAGATGATTTGAGCAGATATGGGTATATCTACTTGATGAAACATAAGTTTGAAACATTTGAAAAGTTCAAAGAATTTTAGAGTGAAGTGGAAAATCATCGTGACAAAAAAATAAATTTTCTACGATCTGATCGTGGAGGTGAATATTTGAGTTATGAGTTTGGTCTTCATTTGAAACATGAGGAATAGTTTCGCAACTCACGCCACCTGGAACACCACAACGTAATGGTGTGCCCGAACGTCGTAACCGTACTTTATTAGATATGGTGCAATCTATGATGTCTCTTACCGGTTTACCACTATCGTTTTGGGGTTACGCATTAGAGACAGCTGCATTCACTTTAAATAGGGCACCGTCTAAATCCGTTGAGACGACACCGTATGAACTGTGGTTTGGCAAGAAACCTAAGCTGTCGTTTCTTAAAGTTTGGGGCTGCGATGCTTATGTGAAAAAGCTTCAACCTGATAAGCTCGAACCCAAATCGGAGAAATGTGTCTTCATAGGATACCCAAAGGAGACTGTTGGGTACACCTTCCATCATAGATCCGAGGGCAAGATATTCGTTGCTAAGAATGGATACTTTCTAGAGAAGGAGTTTCTCTCGAAAGAAGTGAGTGGGAGGAAAGTATAACTTGGTGAGGTAATTGTACCTGCTACCGAATTGGAAAGTAGTTCATCACAGAAATCAGTTCTAGTGATTCCTACACCAATTAGTGAGGACGCTAATGATGATGATCATGAAACTTCAGATCAAGTTACTACTGAACCTCGTAGGTCAACCAGAGTAAGGTCCGCACCAGAGTGGTACGGAAATCCTATTCTGGAGGTCATGTTACTTGACCATGACGAACCTACGAACTATGAGGAAGCGATGATGAGGCCAGTTTCCACGAAATGGCTTGACGCCATGAAATCTGAGAAGGGATCCATGTATGATAACAAAAGTGTGGACTTTGGTTGACTTGCCCGATACGGCAAGCATAGAGAATAAATGGATCTTCAAGAAGAAGACTGACGCTGACGGTAATGTTACTGTCTACAAAGCTCGACTTGTTTTGAAAGGTTTTCGACAAGTTCAAGGAGTTGACTATGATGAGACCTTCTCACCCGTAGCGATGCTTAAAGTCTGTCCGAATCATGTTAGCAATTGCCACATTTTATGATTATGAAATTTGGCAAATGGATGTCAAAACTACATTTCTTAATGGATATCTTAAAGAAGAATTGTATATAATGCAACCAGAAGGTTTTGTCGATCCAAAAGGTGCTAACAAAGTGTGCAAGCTCCAGCGATCCATTTATGGACTGGTGCAAGCCTCTCGGAGTTGGAATATATGCTTTGATAGTGTGATCAAAGCATATGGTTTTATACAGATTTTTGGAGAAGCCTGTATTTACAAGAAAGTGAGGGGGAGCTCTGTAGCATTTCTGATATTATATGTGGATGACATATTGTTGATCAGAAATGATATAGAATTTCTGGATAGCATAAAAGGATACTTGAATAAGAATTTTTCAATGAAAGACGTCAGTGAAGCTGCTTATATATTGGGCATCAAGACCTATAGAGATAGCTCAAGATGCTTAATTGGACTTTCACAAAGCACATACCTTGATAAAGTTTTGAAGAAGTTCAAAATAAATCAGTCAAAGAAAGGGTTCTTGTGTGTGTTACAAGGTGTGAAGTTGAGTCAGACTCAATGCCCGACCACTGCAGAAGATAGAGCGAAAATGATAGTCATTCCCTATGCCTCAGCCATAGGTTCTATCATGTATGCAATGCGGTGTACCAGACCTGATGTGTGCCGTGCTATAAGTTTGGCAGGGAGGTAACAAAGTAATCCAAGAGTGGATCACTGGACAACTGTTAAGAACATCTTGAAATACCTTAAAAGGACTAAGGATATGTTTCTCATTTATGGAGGTGACAAAGAGCTCGTCATAAATGGCAAACCAGATATGTATTTATATTGAATGGTGGAGCTGTTAGTTGGTGAAGTTCCAAGCAAAGCGTCGTGGCGGGATCTACGTGTGAAGCTGAATACATAGCTGCTTCGGAAGCAGCAAATGAAGGAGTCTGGATGAAGGAGTTCATATCCGATCTAGGTGTCATACCTAGCATCGGGTCCTATGAAAATCTTTTGTGACCATACTGGAGCAATAGCCTTGGCGAAGGAATCCAGATTTCACAAGAGAACAAAACACATCAAGAGACGCTTCAATTCCATCCGCGATCAAGTCGAGGAGGGAGACATAGAGATTTGCAAAATACATACGGATCTAAATGTTGCACACCCGTTGACTAAGCCTCTCTCACAAGCAAGACATGATCAGCACCAAGACTCCATGGGTGTTAGAATCATTACTATGTAATCTAGATTATTGGCTCTAGTGCAAGTGGGAGACTGAAGGAAATATGCCCTAGAGGCAATAATAAAGTTGTTATTTATATTTCCTTATATCATGATAAATGTTTATTATTCATGCTAGAATTGTATTAACCGGAAACATAGTACATGTGTGAATGCATAGACAAACAAAGTGTCCCTAGTATGCCTCTACTTGACTAGCTCGTTAATCAAAGATGGTTAAGTTTCCTAACCATAGACGTGTGTTGTCATTTGATGAACGGGATCACATCATTAGAGAATGATGTGATGGACAAGACCCATCCGTTAGATTAGCATAATGATCGTTTAGTTTTATTGCTATTGCTTTCTTCATGACTTATACATGTTCCTCTGACTATGAGATTATGCAACTCCCGAATACCGGAGGAACACTTCGTGTGCTATCAAACGTGACAACGTAACTGGGTGATTATAAAGATGCTCTACAGGTGTCTCCGAAGGTGCTTGTTGAGTTGGCATAGATCAATATTAGTATTTGTCACTCCGAGTATCGGAGAGGTATCTCTGGGCCCTCTCGGTAATTCACATCACTATAAGCCTTGCAAGCAATGTGACTAATGAGTTAGTTACGGGATAATGCATTACGGAACGATTAAAGAGAGTTGCCTATAACGAGATTGAACTAGGTATGAGGATACTGATGATCGAATCTCGGGCAAGTAACATACCGATGACAAAGGGAACAACGTATGTTGTTATGCGGTTTGACCGATAATGATCTTCGTAGAATTTGTAGGAGCCAATATGAGCATCCAGGTTCTGCTATTGGTTATTGATCGGAGATGTGTCTCGGTCATGTCTACATAGTTCTCAAACCCGTAGGGTCCGCACGCTTAACGTTCAATGATGATTTGTATTATGAGTTATGTGATTTGATGAATGAAGTTTGTTCAGAGTCCCGGATGAGATCACGGACATGACAAGGAGTCTTGAGGTCGAGAGGTAAAGATTCATATATTGGAAGGTTGCATTTGGACATCGGAATGGTTCTGAGTGATTCGGGCATTTTTCCGGAGTACCGGGAGGTTACCGGAACCCCCTGGGAGAAGTATTGGGCCTATTGGGCCTTATTGGAGGAGAGGAGAGAGGTCACATGGGAGGGGCGCGCCCCCCTTGCCCAAACCGAATTGGACTAGGGGAGGGGGCCGGCCCCCCTCTTTCCTTCTCCCTTTCTCTCCCTTCCCCTTTTCCCTCTCCGGTGGAAAGGAAGAAGGGGGGGGGGGCGAATCCTACTTGGACTGGGAGTCCAAGTACGACTCCCGCCTTGGCGCGCCCCCCTCTAGGGTCGGCCTCCTCGGGTAGTTTAGTGCACCATGCTTAACGGCTTAGAATCGGGACTTCAAAGACGTTTTGAACGTCATGGACCATATGAGATGTTCCAGGAGTTGAAGTTAATATTTCAAGAAAATACCCGAGTTGAGAGATATGAAGTCTCCAACAAGTTCTATAGCTAAAAGATGGAGGAGAATAGCTCAAGCAGTGAGCATGTGCTCAGATTGTCTGGGTACTACAATCGCTTGAATCAAGTGGGAGTTAATCTTCCAGATAAAATAGTGATTGACAGAATTGTCTAGTCACCATCACCAAGTTAGTAGAACTTCGTGATGAACTATAGTATGCAAGGGATGATGAAAGTAATTCCCGAGCTCTTCGTGATGCTGAAATCGACGAAGGTAGAAATCAAGAAAAACATCAAGTGTTGATGGTTGACGAGACCACTAGTTTCAAGAAAAGGGCAAAGGGAAGAAGGGGAACTTCAAGAAGAACGGCAAGCAAGTTGCTGCTCAAGTGAAGAATCCTAAGTCTGGTCCTAAGCCTGAGACTAAGTGCTTCTACTGCAAAGGGACTGGTCACTGGAAGCGGAACTACCCCAACTATTTGGTGGATAAGAAGGATGGCAAAGTGAACAAAGGTATATTGGATATACATGTTATTGATGTGTACTTTACTAGTGTTTATAGAAACCCCTCGGTATTTGATACTGGTTCAGTTGCTAAGAGTAGTAACTCGAAACGGGAGTTGCAGAATAAACAGAGACTAGTAAAAGGCGAGGTGACGATGTGTGTTGGAAGTAGTTCCAAGATTGATATGATCATCATCGCACACTCCCTATACTTTCGGGATTAGTGTTGAAACTAAATAAGTGTTATTTGGTGTTTGCGTTGAGCATGAATATGATTTGATCATGTTTGTTGCGATGCGGTTATTCATTTAAATTAGAGAATAATTGTTGTTCTGTTTACATGAATAAAACCTTGTATGGTCATACACCCAATAAAATGGTTTGTTGGATCTCGATCGTAGTGATACACATATTCATAATAATGAAGTCAAAAGATGCAAAGTTAATAATGATAGTGCAACTTATTTGTGGCACTGCCGTTTAGGTCATATTGGTGTAAAGCGCATGAAGAAACTCCATACTGATGGTTTTTGGAATCACTTGATTATGAATCACTTGATGCTTGCGAACCGTGCCTCATGGGCAAGATGTCTAAAACGCCGTTCTCCAGAACTATGGAGAGAGCAATAGATTTGTTGGAAATCATACATACAGATGTATGTGGTCCGATGAATATTGAGGCTCGTAGCAGGTATCATTATTTTCTGACCTTCACAGATGATTTGAGCAGATATGGGTATATCTACTTAATGAAACAGAAGTCTGAAACATTTGAAAAGTTCATATAATTTCAGAGTGAAGCGGAAAATCATCATAACAAGACAATAAAGTTTCTACGATCTGATCGTGGAGAAGAGTATTTAAGTTACGAGTTTGGCCTTCAGTTAAAACAATGTGAAATAGTTTCACTACTCATGCCACCTGGAACACCACGGTGTAATGGTGTGTCCGAACATCGTAACCGTACTTTATTAGATATAGTGCGATATATGATGTCTCTTACCGATCTACCACTATCGTTTTGGGGTTATGCATTAGAGACAACTGCATTCACGTTAAATAGGGTACCATCAAAATCCGTTGAAACGACACCTTATGAACTATGGTTTGGCAAGAAACCAAAGTTGTCGTATCTTAAAGTTTGGGGTTGCGATGCTTATGTGAAAAAGTTTCATCCTGATAAGCTCAAACCCAAATCGGAGAAATGTGTCTTCATAGGATACCCAAAGGAGACAGTTGGGTACACCTTCTATCATAGATCCGAAGGCAAGACATTCATTGCTAAGTATGGATCCTTTCTAGAGAAGGAGTTTCTCTCGAAAGAAGTGAGTGGGAGGAAAGTAGAACTTGATGAGGTAATTGTACCTGCTCACTTATTGGAAAGTTGTTCATCGCAGAAACCGGTTTCTGTGACGCCTATACCAATTAGTGAGGAAGTTAATGATGATGATCATGGAACTTCAGATCAAGTTATTACTGAACCTCGTAGGTCAACCAGAGTAAGATCCGCACCAGAGTGGTACGGTAATCCTGTTCTGGAGGTTATGTTACTAGACCATGATGAACCTACGAACTATGAAGAAGCGATGGTGAGCCCAGATTCCGCAAAATGGCTTGAGGCCATGAAAACCGAGATGGGATCCATGTATGAAAACAAGGTATGGACTTTGGTTGACTTGCCCGATGATCAGCATGCCATAGAAAATAAATGGATCTTTAAGAGGAAGACGGACGCTGATAGTAGTGTTACTATCTACAAAGCTAGAATTGTCGCAAAAGGTTTTCGACAAGTTTAAGGTGTTGACTTCGATGAGAGTTTCTCACTCGTATCTATGCTTAAGTCTGTCCGAATCATGTTAGCAATTGCCACATTTTATGAAATCTGGCAAATGGATAAACAAAACTACATTCCTTTATGGATTTATTAAAGAATAGTTGTATATGATGCAACCAGAAGGTTTTGTCAATCCTAAAGGTGCTAACAAAATATGCAAGCTCCAGCGTTCCATCTATGGACTGGTGCAAGTATCTCGGAGTTGGAATATACGCTTTGATAAGTTGATCAAAGGATATAGTTTTATACAGACTTGCGGTGAAGCCTGTATTTACAAGAAAGTGAGTGGGAGCACTACAGCATTTCTGATAAGTATATGTGAATGACATATTGTTGATCGGAAATAATGTAGAATTATTCTGCAAAGCATAAAGGAGTGTTTGAAAGGAGTTTTTCAAAGAAAGACCTCGGTGAAGCTGCTTACATATTGAGCATCAAGATCTATAGAGATAGATCAAGACGCTTGATAAGTTTTTTCAATTAGTACATACCTTAACAAGATTTTGAAGTAGTTCAAAATAGAACAGTCAAAGAATGAGTTCTTGCCTGTGTTACAAGGTGTGAAATTGAGTAAGACTCAAAGCCCGACCACGGCAGAAGATAGAAAGAGAATGAAAGTCATTCCCTATGCCTTGGCCATAGGTTCTATAAAGTATGCCATGCTGTGTATCAGATCTATTATATACCCTGAACTGATTTTGGCAAGGGAGTACAATAGTGATCTAGGAGTACATCACTAGACAGCAGTCAAAATTATCCTTAGTGGAATAAGGATATGTTTCTCGATTATGGAAGTGACAAAAAGGTTCGTCGTAAAGGGTTACGTCGATGCAAGTTTTGACACTAATCTAGATGACTCTAAGTCTCGGTCTAGATACATATTGAAAGTGGGAGCAATTAGCTAGAGTAGCTCTGTGCAGAGCATTGTAGACATAGAAATTTGCAAAATAGTTACGGATCTGAATGTGACAGACCCGTTGACTAAAATTATCTCACAAGCAAAACATGATCACACCTTAGTACTCTTTGGGTGATAATCACATAGCGATGTGAACTAGATTATTGACTCCAGTAAACCCTTTGGGTGTTGGTCACATGACAATGTGAACTATGGGTGTTAATCACATGGTGATGTGAATTATTGATGTTAAATCACATGGCGATGTGAACTAGATTATTGACTCTACTGCAAGTGGGAGACTGAAGGGAATATGCCCTAGAGGCAATAATAAAGTTGTTATTTATTTCCTTATATCATGATAAATGTTTATTATTCATGCTAGAATTGTATTAACCGGAAACATAATACATGTGTGAATACATAGACAAACAGAGTGTCACAAAGAGGTATTGAAGTGGACAAAGCTAAGGTTGTTGCAATTGAGAAAATGCCATGTCCTAAAGATATAAAAGGTATTCGTAGTTTCCTAGGTCATGCTGGTTTCTATAGGAGATTTATCAAAGACTTTTCTAAAATTTCTAGGCCTCTTACTAGTCTTTTGCAAAAGGATATTCCTTTTGTTTTTGATGATGATTGTTTAGAAGCCTTTGAAACACTCAAGAAAGCCTTAATTTCTGCACCTATTGTTCAACCACCTGATTGGAACTTGCCTTTTGAAATAATGTGTGATGCTAGTGATTATGTTGTTGGTGCTGTTCTAGGACAAAGAGTTGATAAGAAATTGAACGTTATTCATTATGCTAGTAAAACTCTAGACAATGCTCAAAGAAATTATGCTACTACTGAAAAAGAATTTTTAGCAGTGGTGTTTGCTTGTGATAAAGTTAGACCTTATATTGTTGATTCCAAAGTAACTGTTCACACAGACCATGTTGCTATTAAATATCTTATGGAAAAGAAAGATGCTAAACCTAGACTTATTCGTTGGGTTCTCTTGTTACAATAATTTGATTTACATATCATTGATAGAAAAGGAGCTGAGAACCCCGTAGCTGATAACTTGTCTAGGCTTGAAAATGTGCTTGATGACCCACTACCTATTGATGATAGTTTTCCTGATGAGCAGTTAGCTGCAATAAATGTTTCTCATAGTACTCCTTGGTATGCTAACTATGCTAATTACATTGTTGCTAAATACTTGCCACCTAGCTTTACATACCAACAAAAGAAAAAAAATTCTTCTATGATTTACGACACTACTTTTGGATGACCCACATCTTTATAAAGAAGGAGTAGATGGTATTATAAGACGTTGTGTAACTGAGCATGAACAGGGACACATCCTACGGAAATGTCACTCTGAAGCTTATGGAGGGCATCATGCTAGAGATAGAACTGCTCACAAGGTATTGCAGTATGGATTTTATTGGCCTACTCTCTTCAAGGATGCCCGTAAGTACGTCTCATCTTGTGACGAATGTCAAAGAATAGGTAATATCGGTAAGCGTCAAGAAATGCCTATGAATTTTTCACTTGCTGTTGAACCATTTGATGTTTGGGGATTTGATTACGTGGGACCTTTTCCTTCCCCTAATGGGTATACACATATTTTGGTTGCTGTTGATTATGTTACTAAATGGGCAGAAGCTATTCCAACCAGTAGTGTTGATCACAACACCTATATTAAAATGCTTAAGGAAGTTATTTTCCCAAGGTTTGGAGTCCCTAGATATTTAATGACTGATGGTGGTTCACACTTTATTCATTGTGCTTTCCGTAAAATGCTTGCCAAGTATGATGTTAACCATAGAATTGCATCACCCTGTCATCCTTAGTCTAGTGGTCAAGTTGAACTTAGTAATAGAGAAATAAAATTAATTTTGCAAAAGACTGTTAATAGGTCCAGGAATAATTGGTCTAAGAAATTAGATGATGCAATTTGGGCTTATAGAACAGCATATAAAAATCCTATGGTTATGTCTCCTTATAAAATTGTCTATGGAAAAGCTTGTCATTTGCCTCTTGAGTTAGAACACAAGGCATTTTGGGCAGTTAAAGAACTCAATTATGATTTCAAACTTGCTGGTGAAAAGAGTTTATTTGATATCAGCTCATTAGATGAATGGAGAACCCAAGCTTATGAAAATGCAAAACTATTAAAAGAGAAAGTTAAAAGATGGCATGACAAAAGAATCCAAAAGCGTGAGTTTAAAGTCGGAGAATATGTTCTTTTGTACAACTCTCATTTTAGATTCTTTGCAGGAAAAATCCTCTCAATGGGAAGGCCCCTATGTTATCGACGAGGTTTACCGGTCTGGAGCCATCAAAATAAATAATTCCGAAGGTTGTCAATGGGCAATGAATAAAGCATTATATCTCAGGTACACCCATTAATGTTGAAAGTAATATTATCCAAACTTTGACACCAGAAGAACACATAGATGAGTCCTTCCGGAACACTCCAGAATCGTGAAAATAAGGAGGTACGTGATACGGTAAGTAAATGGACTCTGAAAAATCCGCAAAAATATTTTTTATCAGTTTTGGAATATTTAAGAATTTTGGAAATAAAGAAACTTCCAGGAAGTGTCCCCTGGTGGGCACAAGACACCAGGGCACGCCAGGACTCTGTTTTTCTTCTGTATACTTGTTCCCCAAGATAAAAATATCTATATATACTTCCCGAACCTGTTGATCACCGTATCGCAGAGAAATCCTCCGTTCTCTTTTCTTGCTGTTTTTTGCGCAGTTCTGAAAATATGTCATCTCAAGACTCCGATGGAGAGAGCTATGTCTCACATCTCCTTGATGACCCAAAGACCTTTGGGGACCTATCTCCCTATGGTCGAACTACAGATGATGAGGAGGATGCTCACTTGATAAGGATCGATGATTCAAGCTCAGAGGAGGAGGATGTCCCTCTACCTCAACTTGGGGATATGCACATGGAGTTCAAGAAGTCAAGTCTCCCTAAGAAAGCTAACCGTTCTAAAAATCAATCTATTCCTTCTCGTTTTCTGCAGAAAAGCAAAGGGGATATATGTGACAAGAGCTTGAAGCTGGAGTTGGAAGTTGATGATTTAAAGGAGGAAATTGCTCTCCTCAACTACAATATGAAAAAGTTGAAGGCACAATTGTCATCACCACCACCATCTTCTTCACCACCAAAGGATAACTGAGTATCGGGTATGGGCACTCCCCTTGGCTTCCGCCAAGCTTGGGGGAGGTGCGCCGGTATTGTGTCATCCCATTATCTTTTTGCTTTTACTTATCTTAGTTCGATCTTTTTTTGCTTTAGATGAAATAAAGTTAGTTTGATCCTTTCTTATTGGAGAGTTTGCTTAGCGATCTATCCTTGTAACCGTATGCAAGTTATATAATAAAGTTTAGTTTGAGTTTTTGCTTTCTTTACTTTCATGTTGCAAATAAAGAAAAGAAATAAGAAAGAAAGTAAATAAAAGAAAGGAAATAAATCAATAAGATCATATACTAATCCTATGGTAGGTGATAGCACCACATAAGGAAAAGTATAAGTAGGAAAATTTATTAGATATTGACAAACATAGTATTAGTCAACAATGCAACTCATGAAAGAATTAATAAGGGAAGCAAAGATTCACATATAAATATACTATCCTAGAAATCTTTTGTGATTGTGAGCCCTCATCAAAATATTATATGCCAAAATTGTTGACGTTGGACAAGGAAGACAACTTAATGGTTTATGTTTATTTATATTCACATAGAAGTCATGTTGTCATAGATCCTTCAATATGTGGTGCTTGCCCCCTATCTTTGCTAGCCAAAAACTTCGCACCAAGTAGAGATACTACTTGTGCATCCAAAAACCCTTAAACCCAAATCTTTTTCAAGTGTCCACCATACCTACCTAGGGATTGAGCAAGATCCCTCAAGTAAGTTGTCATCGGTGCGAAAAGGGAATAAAAATTGCTTCTAAAAGTGTGAGATCATTTAGTGTAAGAGAAAATTGAGCATTGTACGAACTTGGATGACAAAGAATAAAAGCGACAAACTACATAATAAAGGTTGTCATCTTAAGGGGGAATACAACGTGACGTTCTTTTGCACTAAGGCATTGAGCATACAATCAAATAAGCGCATGGCAACCTCTCTTTCCCTCTGTGAAGGGCCTATCTTTTACTTCTATGTATTTACTTTTATGCAAAGAGTCAAAGTTTTCCTTCCATTCCTTTTTTGTTTTTCTCCTTTGGCAAGCATCATGTGGTGAGGAAAGATCTAGGCACATTTGTCCAGTTGAATATAGATAGCATGAGTCATTATTGTTGACATCACCCTTGAGGTGAATATGTTGGGAGGCGAAACTATAAGCCCCTATCTTTCTATGTGTCCGGTTGAAACGTTTTGCCCATGTGTACAAGGTGAGTGTTAGCAATCATAGAAGACCATATGATGGTTGAGTATGTGGACTAGCCTAAAGGCTCCGACACGTGACCCTTCCTGAAAAGATGATGAATTGTAGTCGCAAATTTGATTGAGAACATAGTTTGTTGGTTTTTAATAGAGTTTTTGCTTTATACTTTGATTGTGTGATGAACTGTTACTTATTCATGAGAAGTGTATGATAAAAGTTCTATGATAAAAGTCTTTTGTTTAAATTTGTTGCTATTATAATAATCAACATGATGCTTCTATGTCCGTATTTTGTTTTTATCGACACCTCTCTCTCAAAGCATGTGGACATATTTTTCTATTTCGGTTTTTGCTTGAGGAAAAGCGAGGTCTAAGCTTGGGGGAGTTGATACGTCCATTTTGCATCATGTTTTCTTACTGTTATTTATAATGTTTTTATCCATAATAATGCTTTTTGGAGTAATTCTAATGCCTTTTCTCTCATAATTTGCAAGGTACACACCAAGAGGGAGAATTCCGGCAGCTGGAAATCTAGACCTGGAAAAGCTACGCCAGGCTACCTTTTCTGCACAACTCCAAACAAGCTGAAACTCCATGAGGAATTTTTATGGAATATTTAAGAATTATTGGAGCAAATAACTACCAGAGGGGGCCCACCAGGTGGGCACAACCCACCTAGGCGCGCCAGGGAGCCCAGGCGCGCCCTGGTGGGATGTGCTCACCCAGGCCCACCTCCGGTGCCCATCTTCTGGTATATAGGTCATTTTGACCTAGAAAAAAAATAAGGAGAGGACTTTCGGGACGGAGCACCGCCGTCTCGAGGCGGAACTTGGGCAGGAGCACTTTTGCCCTCCGGCGGAGCGATTCCACTAGGGGAAGTTCCCTCCCGGAGGGGGAAATCATCGTCATCATCATCACCAACAACTCTCCCATCTTGGGGAGGGCAATCTACATCAACATATTCAACAACACCATCTCATCTCAAACCCTAGTTCATCTCTTGTGTGTTATATCTTGTTACCGGAACTATAGATTGGTGCTTGTGGGTGACTAGTAGTGTTGATTACATCTTGTAGTTGATTACTATATGGTTTATTTGGTGGAAGATTATATGTTCAGATCCATTATGCTTATTAATACTCCTCTGATCATGAGCATGTTTATCATTTGTGAGTAGTTACTTTGTTCTTGAGGTCACGGGAGAAATCATGTTGCAAGTAATCATGTGAATTTGATATGTGTTTGATATTTTGATAGTATGTATGTTGTGATTCCCTTAGTGGTGTCATGTGAACATCGACTACATGACACTTCACCATACTTGGGCCTAAGGGAATGCATTGTGGAGTAGCAATTAGATGATGGGTTGCGAGAGTGACAGAAGCTTAAACCCAAGTTTATGCGCCATTTTGTAAGGGACCTATTGGATCCCAAGGTTTAATGCTATGGTTAGAATTTATTCTTAATACTTTTCTCGTAGTTGCGGATGCTTGCGGGAGGGTTAATCATAAGTAGGAGGTTTGTTCAAGTAAGAACAACACCTAAGCACTGGTCCACCCACATATCAAATTATCAAAGTAGCGAACACGAATTAAACCAACATGATGAAAGTGACTAGATGAAAATCCCGTGTACCCTCAAGAACGCTTTGCTTATCATAATAGAATGTTCGGGCCTGTCCTTTGCCTCAAAAGGATTGGGCTAACTTGCTGCACTTTTGTTACTACAATCGTTACTTGCTCGTTACAATTTATCTTGCTATAAAATTACTCCACTACTTACAATTTCAGCACTTGCAGACATTACCTTACTGAAAACTACTTGTCATTTCCATCTGCTCCTCGTTGGGTTCGACACTCTTACTTATCGAAAAGAGCTACAATTGATCCTCTATACTTGTGGGTCATCAGGCACAACCGACCTGGGCGCGCCAGGCCTGGCGCGCCCTGGTGTCTTGTGCCCACCGGGGGACGCTTCCTGAAAGTTTCTTTATTTCCAAAATTCTTAAATATTCCAAAACTGATAAAAAATATTTTTGCGGATTTTTCGGAGTCTGTTTACTTACCGTATCACGTACCTCCTTATTTTCACGATTCTGGAGTGTTCCAGAAGGACTCTTTTATGTGTTCTTCCGCTGTCAAAGTTTGGATAATATTACATTCAACATTAATGGGCGTACCTGAGATATAATGCTTTATTCGTTGTCCATTGACAACCTTCGGGTTAGTACCTTCGGAGTTATTTATTTTGATGGCTCTAGACCTATAAACCTCCTCGATGACATAGGGGCCTTCCCATTTTGATAGGAGTTTTCCTGCAAAGAATCTAAAACGAGAGTTGTACAAAAGAACATATTCCCCAACTTTAAATTCACGCTTTTGGATTCTTTTGTCATGCCATCTTTTAACTTTTTCTTTGAATAATTTTGCATTTTCATAAGTTTGGGTTCTCCATTCATATAATGAGCTAATATCAAATAACCTCTTTTCCTCAGCAAGTTTGAAATCATAATTGAGTTCTTTAATTGCCCAAAATGCTTTATGTTCTAATTCAAGAGGCAAATGACAAGCCTTTCCATAGACCATTTTATAAGGAGACATACCCATAGGGTTTTTATATGCTGTTCAATAAGCCCAAAGTGCATCATCTAATTTCTTAGACCAATTCTTCCTGGACCTATTGACAGTCTTTTGCAAAATTAATTTTATTTCTCTATTGCTAAGTTCAACTTGACCACTAGACTAAGGATGATAAGGTGATGCAATTATATGGTTAACATCATACTTGGCAAGCATTTTACGAAAAGCACCATGAATAAAGTGTGAACCACCATAAGTCATGAAATATCTAGGGACTCCAAACCTTGGGAAAATAACTTCCTTAAGCATTTTAATAGAGGTGTTGTGATCACCACTACTGGTTGGAATAGCTTCTGCTCATTTAGTAACATAATCAACATCAACCAAAATATGTGTATACCCATTAGAGGAAGGAAAAGGTCCCATGTAATCAAATCCCCAAACATCAAATGGTTCAACAGCAAGTAAATAATTCATAGGCATTTCTTGACGCTTACCGATATTACCTATTCTTTGACATTGATCACAAGATGAGACATACTTACAGGCATCGTTGAAGAGAGTAGGCCAATAGAATCCAGACTGCAATACCTTGTGAGCAGTTCTATCTCCAGCATGATGCCCTCCATAAGCTTCGGAGTGACATTTCCGTAGTATTTGTCCCTGTTCATGCTCAGGTAACATCTAATAATACCATCTACTCCTTCTTTATAAAGATGTGGGTCATCCCAAAAGTAACGCCTTAAATCATAGAAGAATTTTTTCTTTTGTTGGTATGTAAAGCTAGGTGGCAAATATTTAGCAACAATGTAATTAGCATAGTGAGCATACCAAGGAGTACTATTAGAAACATTTATTGCAGCTAACTGCTCATCAGGAAAACTATCATCAATAGGTAGTGGGTTGTAATGCCCCGGACACACCTGCTGGTGGTCGTTACTCCTGGCGGGATCTAGACTGGCCTCACAGATCAATACTAGTCTTGTCTGCGCACTTTGTCCTCACTCGTGCGCACCCGGGAGCAACTTCCCGGTCGGCCACCCATCCAGAAACTACTCCAAGCTGAGCACGCTTAACTTTGGAGTTCTGTCCGAATGGGCTCCTGGAAAAGAAGGAATTTCTTATTAATATGAGTAGTCTATCATCCCTAATAAGCCAGGCTATCACATACACCCCCACTCAGCGGAACCGACGTCCTCGTCAGGCCACAGGAAGTTGTCATGCCCTAGACACACCCACCGGTGGTCGTTACTCCTGGCGGGATCTAACCTGGCCCCACAGATCAATACTAGTCTTTTCTACGCACTTTGTCCTCACTCGTGCGCACCCGGGAGCAACTTCCCGGTCGGTCACCCATCCTGAAACTACTCCAAGCTGAGCATGCTTAACTTTGGAGTTCTGTCCGAATGGGCTCCAGGAAAAGAAAGAATCCCTTATTGATATGAGTAGTGTATCATCCCTAATAAGCTAGGCTATCACATGGGTCATCAAGCACATTTTCAAGCCTAGACAAGTTATCAGCTACGGGGTTCTCAGCTCCTTTTCTATCAATGATATGTAAATCAAATTATTGTAACAAGAGAACCCAACGAATAAGTCTAGGTTTAGCATCTTTCTTTTCCATAAGATATTTAATAGCAACATGGTCTGTGTGAACAGTTACTTTGGAATCAACAATATAAGGTCTAACTTTATCACAAGCAAACACCACTGCTAAAAATTCTTTTTCAGTAGTAGCATAATTTCTTTGAGCATTGTCTAGAGTTTTACTAGCATAATGAATAACGTTCAATTTCTTATCAACTCTTTGTCCTAGAACAGCACCAACAACATAATCACTAGCATCACACATTATTTCAAAAGGCAAGTTCCAATCAGGTGGTTGAACAATAGGTGCAGAAATTAAGGCTTTCTTGAGTGTTTCAAAGGCTTCTAAACAATCATCATCAAAAACAAAAGGAATATCCTTTTGCAAAAGACTAGTAAGAGGCCTAGAAATTTTAGAAAAGTCTTTGATAAATCTCCTATAGAAACCAGCATGACCTAGGAAACTACGAATACCTTTTATATCTTTAGGACATGGCATTTTCGCAATGGCATCAACCTTAGCTTTGCCACTTCAATGCCCTTCTCAAAAATCTTATGACCCAAGACAATACCTTCATTAACCATAAAGTGCCACTTCTCCCAATTCAAGACAAGATTTGTTTGTTCACATCTGTGCAAAACTCGATCAAGATTGCTTAAACAATCATCAGAACACTTCCCATAAACAGAAAAGTCATCCATGAAAACCTCAACAATCTTTTCACAAAACTTAGAGAATATATCAGTCATACATCTTTGAAAGGTAGCAGGTGCATTAGATAAACCAAAAGGCATACGTCTATAAGCGTAAGTTCCAAAAGGACAAGTAAAAGTGGTCTTTTCTTGATCAGGTTGAGAAACATGTATTTGTGAAAAGCCAGAATATCCATCAAGGAAGCAAAAGTGTGTGTGCTTAGATAATCTTTCAAGCATTTGATCAATAAAAGGCAAAGGGTAATGATGTTTTCTAGTTGCTTTATTTAATTTTCTAAAATCAATTACCATTCTATAACCTGTAAACAATTCTTTGTGGAATGAGTTCATTCTTATCATTAGGAACAACAGTTATACCTCCGTTCTTAGGAACACAATGAACATGACTTACCCATCTACTATCAGCTATGGGATAAATTATACCTGCTTCCAGAAGTTTTAATATTTCTGTTCTTACCACCTCTTTCATCTTCGGATTTAACCGACGTTGGTGATCAACAACTGGTTTAGCATCAGGTTCCATATTAATTTTGTGCTGACATAAAGTGGGACTAATGCCTTTTAAATCATCAAGAGTATATCCAATAGCAGCTCGGTGCTTCCTTAGAACTTTCAATAATCTTTCTTCTTCATGTTCTGAAAGGTTAGCACTGATAATAACAAGATATATTTTTCTTTTCATCAAGATAAGCATATTTCAAAGTGTCTGGTGATACGTCTCCAACGTATCTATAATTTATGAAGTATTCATGCCATGTTTACAATAGTTTTATATGATTTTGGTATGATTTGATTAGAACTAACCCGGACTGACGTTGTTTTCAGCAGAACTACCGTGGTGTTGCTTTTGTGCAGAAATAAAAGTTCTCGGAATGCAATGAAAATCAACGGAGATTTTTTCTGGAAAATATGAAAAATACTGGAACGAAAATCTACCGGAGGGGAGTACCGGGGGGCCCACAAGGGTGGGGGCGCGCCCACCCCCCTGGGCGCGCCCCTGTGCCTCGTGTTCTCCTCGAGAGTCCCCCTGACGTGAAATCAATGCCAACTTCTCCTATAAATACAGAAACCTTCGGAAATTAACCTAGATCGGAAGTTCCACCACCGCAAGCCTCTGTAGCCACGAGAAATCAATCTAGGCCCTCTCTGGCACCCTGCCGGAGGGGGCCATCATCACCGGAGGCCATGGAGGAGGATCTCGGAGGGGCAATCATCGCCATGAAGGCCAAGGACTAGAGGGAGAACCTCTCGCCATCTAGGGGGGAGACCATTGTCGGTGTCAAAACCGGCGGATCTCGGGTAGGGGGTCCCGAACTGTGCGTCTAAGGCGGATGGTAACAGGAGGCGGGGACACAATGTTTACCCAGGTTCGGGCCCTCTCGATGGAGGTAATACCCTACTTCCTGCTTGATTGATCTTGACGATATGAGTATTACAAGAGTTGATCTACCACGAGATCGTAGAGGCTAAACCCTAGAAGCTAGCCTATGATTATGATTGTTCTTGTCCTACGGACTAAACCCTCCGGTTTATATAGACACAGGAGGGGGCTAGGGTTACACAGAGTCGGTTACAAGGGAGGAGATCTACATATCTGAATTGCCAAGCTTGCCTTCCACGCCAAGGAGAGTCCCACCCGGACACGGGACGAAGTCTTCAATCTTGTATCTACATAGTCCAACAGTCCGGCCAAAGTATATAGTCCGGCTGTCCGACGACCCCCTAATCCAGGACTCCCTCAGTAGCCCCCGAACCAGGCTTCAATGACGATGAGTCCGGCGCGCAGATTGTCTTCGGCATTGCAAGGCGGGTTCTTCTCCAAATTCTGAGTACCTATCGAGTAGTGTCCGGCTTCCCACGAATGTTGCACTCCTTGGCTTCTGCGCCTAATAATGGCTATCCTCCACGTGTCGAGCGAATGCGAGAAGTCGGGGCATTTTTACACTTGCCACCCTAACCATGCGAGTAAATCGTCTATTTAAAGAGCCGGGGATCCTCAGATCCAGATCACACCATCCTCCCACAGCGAGTATCCATCGGAGCGCGCACGGAAAAATCCATTCCATCATGGCTGGCCATCGCAGCTCCTCCTCTCGCTCCCGTAGCCCTAAGCCAGGCAATTGGAAGAAGTGTTCCGTCTTCCACAACCAATTAGTAGAGTTACAGACCCAGGGGTTTCTCCCTCCTACGTATATGGTCCCCGTCCGAGCTGGACTAGCCACTTACAATGGCGGGGAGCAAGCGGAGAGCTTTCCCAACCCATCCATGGGGGAGCGGGTATGCCTTGTCCCTTACTTATTGAGGGGACTTGGATTTCCAATCCATCCGTTCCTCTGCGGGCTCCTGGAGTTCTATGGCCTCCAGCTTCATAAGTTTACGCCCGCCTCCATATTACACATCGCTGGCTACGTCGCCCTTTGCGAGCTGTTTTTGGGCAGCGAAGCTCATTTCGAGCTATGGAAGAGGCTAGTCTGCCTCGTACCCCATACACAAGAGGGGTCAATATATCAAGTGGGCGGAGCCGAGATATGGCGCATCGCCGGGACCGGGTACCTGTCCGGTACTCCGAAGAAGACATCCGAAGACTGGCCTTCGGAGTGGTTTTATATGGAGGACGTCCCCCTTCCGGACCCTATTCGGATGGGCCTTCCTGAGTTTAATAACGCCCCTTTGAAGAAATGCCGCAGTTGGCGGCCTCGGAGCCCCCAGGAGGAAGATAACAGAGAGGTCCTTTACCTTATGGGCCGGATAAAAACGCTGGCCAAATCAGGATTGATAATAATCGAGGTTATGTCAATATGTATAATGCGGGGGGTGCAGCCACTTCAATATCGGGGACAACCCATGTGGCACTTCAATGGAGAAGACGATGCCACCCGCTGCGGTCGTAAAGGTCCGGACTCAGTCGCTGCTCTAGTGAAAATACTGTCTGATTTATATAAAGGAGAGGAAGAGGAGTTCATCCGCATTAAGCCACGGGATGGATTCTCCATGTACAACCCCCCAAACTGGGTGAGCTGCTACTTTTTACTCCAGACCTTCCCGCATTCTCCGTCATAAGTATTTACCTTGCTATTTCATAGCAGGAACTGCGAAAAGCTGTGAGGGAGGTCCACAGCCCGTCTCCACAACTAGAGGACCCTGACCAGGCCCTCGACCTCGGCCTCGAACAAGATCCGGACACATTTGTGGAGCTCAACGACATGACGTTCTATCAGTTAAGCTGCGACGGTGCCTTGGTGGCCATCATAGCCGATTATCCTGGACTGCTCCCTGCATCGCATGTAAGTAAAACCGGAGTCCCAACTTTCCGAGAAGGATCCCTTTTTTTGCAATTCACCTACCGCACACATTTGGTGTCTTACAGGGAAGGCCCTCGGGACGCCATGCCGAACCCGCAGTGACTCACCAACAAGGGGCACCGAAACCGGGCAGGCTTAAAAGGAAGGCGGTTAGGACTGAGACACCGTTGCAGAGGTATGAAAAAGAACCCTGCTCCGTGGTTGTCGTCTTGAAAATATAATGACGTCCATGGTTCCTGGCAGGAAAAATGCTCGCCGGACCGTATCAGGAGAGCCTGCCGGCCACGGCTCCACCAGCCGGGTTCCGAAACCGGACTTAGAGGAAGATTCTAATGTGGGGACAACGCCGGATGTTCCTCCTACAGAGGATGCGGATAGGCTGTCCGCTACGAATTTCGAAGTGGAGAGTGCCATGAATCATAGGCGTCGCCGGGCCGTACTCCGCGACCCTTGTTTCTCTGAAGAGGCGTTTGATGCCTTCAACTCAGGAGACGCGTACATCCGAGCTGCTCAAAATGGTCTTGCCAGAGCCACAGACCAGTATGTAAAGGATATACGGGTAAGAAAATCTGATCATTATGTATATCAGTAGCCCCTAAGACTTGAAAGAGTTGACACAACTGATTTAAGGATCATTATTTGCGTAGGTTCTTACGGAGAAGAATACCCAGTTGTCTCAAGAGCTGGAGGAGTGCAAAGCCCAGCTACGGGCCGCAGTTGCCGCAATGAAGGAGTCCGAGAAGGCCCCATCTGGTAACACTTGTTTCTATCAAAAAGAATGACATGTACTGGTTTAGTATGCGGCATGCATGCAAATCTAACAATAGATTCTGCAGATGATCCCGGAGTGAATCCGGAGGTCGTGCGAGGGAATGAGCAACATGCTCAACGACAGTTAAAGGCTGGCGAGCGCGTGCTTACGCAGGTTAGGCTGGAGAAAAACGATCTCCAAGTTGCCAATACCCGGCTGAGTGTTGAACTGAAAGATGTTCGGTCCCAGCTTGCTGACTCCGTAAAGGAGAATAAGAGGCTTCGACGCGGAATTTTTAGTAAGTGCTTGAACGAACTTTTATAGAGTTCAGCGAAGAAACCGGCTAACAGAGTTATATCTGTAGGTATGCTGACGGGTTGTCCCGCAGAGGAGATGCCCGGGTCTGCGGGTGATCTTCTGCCAGATCTCTCACAACTGCACGAACAAGTTTGGCAGGTGATGCAGGGCATTGCCCAAGCCTTGTGGCCCTCGGCCTCCCTGCCAGGAGGCATGTGCAAGCTTGTAGAGATGCTCAAGGGAGCGCGATGGCGCTTCCGATTATGGAAGATATCTGCCTGCCGACAAGGTGCAAGGGAAGCCTGGGCCATGGTGAAGACTCGATATACCAAGGCTGATCCGAACCACATGGCCGAGGTCGGACCAGTGGAATCTGATGGGAAAGAGATCCCCGTCAGTTTGGTGTATGACCAAGTGAAATTAGCCGCAAAGTATTCCCAACAGGATTGTAGGCTAGACAGCCTGTTGGATGGTATAGAAGAAGAATTAGTCAGTCTAAGTGACTGTGTACTTCAAATGACATATATTGTCCCTAGCCGGGTTGTAAATCATTTGTCATGGCGGACCTTTTCGCTTCGACCTCCGGACCCGACAGTCCGGAGTGTATCCGAATACCCGCTCAGTTATGTAAAAAACGGGGTACGCATGGAAACCAGGCGTAGGGGTCATAAGTGCTTGAACAGACAAGTACCCAACTAGCTATGTTATATTACATGGATAGTAAGAAACATCTTCCAGGGAGAATAGTTCCGTTAAGGGTTCCTTTCCCTGGGTACGCATGCATTAATGTGCATGCCCGAACTGCGAGAAGAGACGCAGGATATAAACATCTGGGGGCATGTATTCAAATAAATAAAAGTCATCTTTTGTTCACCGACCGAATATTCCCTTAAGAACGCTAGCTTTCGGCTTCACCAAGTCTGAGGTACACTTCTGGCTGACCTGACAGTAACAATCGCAGAGGTGCTCCCCTTATGCCCTAGCCGAATTAACGGGAACGTAGGGCATAAACACAAGAGCTAGGCAACCCAGCTTGGCCAAAACTTAAGTCATATCGATGCATATAATGGCGAAGAAAAGGTACATTGGAATAGTAACACATGTGCGGGGGGGGGGGCATAGAGCCCGGAACATAGTTATATTAAACTTCTGTATAAGAAGCCCCCAGGTATATGAGCACGCCTAGTGCGTCAAGATTGTGTAGTCAAGACACATTTTCACCTTTTAAGGCCATGAAGAACAAGGGAGAAAAGAAAGAAAGAAAAGACAGATAACGGATATATATATATATATATATAATTGATAGACGTAAGGAGACGAACAAAGAGTCCGCACTAGGCGTAAAACCTTCGGAGTCTGGCCGCGTTCCATGGGTTTGGCTCGAGTCGATTGTCCGATGCATCTCGCAGACGGTACGCTCTACCGGTTAGAACTTTGTCAATAATGAAGGGACCTTCCCATTTGGGCTTGAGCTTGTCCTTTTTATTCTCTGGTAGGCTTAGAACGAGTTCACCAACGTTATAAGTTTTGGCCCGTACTTCTCTGCTTTGATACCGTCGAGCCTGTTGCTGATAGAATGCGAAGCGGGCTTTTGCCATGTCACGCTCCTCCTCCAGGGTGTCCAAACTGTCCTGCCGATCAAGCTCAGCTTCTTTCTCTTCATACATGCGCACTCGAGGTGAGTCATGAATGATGTCGCAGGGCAGTGCCGCCTCTGTGCCGTACACCATAAAAAATGGTGTGTATCCGGTAGTGCGATTCGGCATGGTCCGCAGCTCCCATAGTACGGAGTCGAGCTCCTCAACCCAGTGCGTATGTGATTCCTTCAAAGATCGCACTAATCTGGGTTTAATGCCGCTCATAATGAGACCATTTGCTCGCTCGACCTGACCATTTGTTTGGGGGTGATAGACGGAGGCATAATCGAGCTTAATGCCCATGTTGCCGCACCAAGTTTTTACCTCGTCGGCTGTAAAGTTCGAGCCGTTATCGGTGATGATGCTATGGGGGACGCCATAACGGTGTACAACCCCGGATATGAAGTCTATCACTGGTCCAGACTCAACCGTTTTAACTGGTTTGTCTTCTATCCATTTGGTGAATTTATCCACCATGACCAATAGGTACTTTTTCTTATGGCTTCATCCTTTAAGTGGTCCGACCATATCAAGCCCCCAGACCGCGAAGGGCCAAGTAATGGGGATTGTTCCGAGAGCAGTAGGTGGCAGATGGCTTTGGTTTACAAAAAGCTAGCAACCGACGCAACGTTGGACGAGGTCCTGTGCGTCTGCTTGGGCCGTCGGCCAGTAAAAACCTGTACGGAAGGCCTTGCTTACAAGGGCCCGTGCCGCGGCGTGCTGGCCGCCGAGTCCAGCATGAATTTCTGCCAAAAGTTTCTGTCCTTCCTCTTGGGAGATGCACCTTTGAAGTACTCCGGTAATGCTTTTCTTATAAAGCTCTGCCTCGTGGACCTTGTAGGCTTTAGACTGCCGCACAATGCAACGTGCCTCGTTTGGGTCCTCAGGGAGTTCTTGCCTAGTTAGGTAGGCCAAGAAGGGTTCTGTCCACGGGGCGATGACAGCCATAATCACGTGGGCCGAAGGCGTTATTTCGGTGGCAGAGCCTCCGATTACGTCAGAGGGTTCGGTATCTGGCGTTGTGGCCGGGTCCGGACTGTTGTTGCCGGTCTCTCCTTCCCATACCACGGATGGCTTAAATAGCCTTTACAAGAAGATATTAGGTGGGACAGGGTCGCGCTTAGGGCCGATGCGGGCGAGGATATCCGCCGCTTGATTGTTTTCTCGGACCACATGGTGGAATTCGAGCCCCTCGAACCGAGCTGACATTTTGAGGACGGCGTTGCGGTAAGCCGCCATTTTCGGATCCTTGGCATCGAAGTCTCCATTTATTTGAGATATTGCGAGGTTCGAATCCCCACGCACCTCTAGGCGTTGAATGCCCATGGAGACTGCCATCCGGAGACCATGTAACAGGGCCTCATATTCTGCTGCGTTGTTAGAGTCTGTGTATAATATTTGGAGTACGTATTGGACTGTATCTCCGCTGGGGGATGTCAGGACGACGCCTGCCCCTAGACCCGCCAGTATTTTAGAGCCGTCAAAGTGCATGATCCAATTGGAGTACGCGCCTTACTCTTTAGGGAGTTCGGCTTCCGTCCATTCGGCGACGAAATTAGCCAGTACTTGTGACTTAATGGCTCGCCGTGGTTTGTATGTTATGTCGAACGGGAGGAGCTCAATAGCCCATTTAGCAATCTAGCCCGTGGCATCGCGGTTATTTATTATGTCATTGAGTGGTACTTCAGAGGCCACCGTAATTGAACACTCTTGAAAGTAGTGTCGTAGTTTCCGGGATGCCATGAAGACCGCGTATGCTATCTTTTGATAATGTGGGTACCGTGATTTGCATGGAGTGAGGACAGTGGACATGTAGTATACCGGCTTCTGAAGCAGGAACTTATGTCCGTCCGTCTCTCGTTCGACGACGAGCACCGCGCTTACAACTTGGTGCGTTGCCGCTATATATAACAACATTGGTTCGCCGATATTTGGCGCGGCCAAGATTGGGTTGCTGGCCAAGACGGCCTTTATTTCTTCCAATCCAGCCATGGCCGCATCCATCCACTCGAAGTGTTCAGTGCGTCGAAGAAGGCAATAAAGAGGTAGTGCCTTTTCTCCTAATCGGGAGATAAAGCGGCTTAAGGCAGCCATGCATCCAGTTAATTTCTGGATTTGCTTGAGCTCTGTTGGGATAGCCAACTGTGACAGAGCTCAGATTCTAGCCGGATTTGCTTCAATTCCTCTATTGGAGACGATGAAGCCCAAGAGCTTTCCGGCGGGCATGCCGAAAACGCATTTTTCCGGATTGAGCTTGATGTCATATGTTCGGAGATTGTCGAACGTGAGCCTCAAGTCGTCTATTAAGGATTCGACGTGTCTGGTTTTAATGACCACATCGTCTACGTATGCCCCCACTGTTTTGCCGATTTGTGTTTCCAGGCATGTCTGAACATGCGTTGATAGGTTGCACCGGCGTTTTTGAGCCCGAAAGGCATGGTGTTAAAACAGAAGGGGCCGTATGGAGTGATAAATGCCGTTGTGGCTTGATCGGACTCCGCCATCTTAATTTGATGGTATCCGGAGTATGCGTCGAGGAAACACAAAATGAGTCGTGTCCTGCGGTAGCGTCGATAATTTGATCGATGCGTGGGAGGGGAAGGGATCCTTGGGGCAAGCCTTGTTAAGGTCCTTCAAATCGACACATAGGCGCCAAGATTTGTCCTTCTTTGGTACCATCACCAGGTTTGCTAGCCAGTCCGGATGTTTTATCTCTCTAATGAATCCGGCCTCGAGTAACTTGGCTAGCTCTTCTCCCATGGCTTGTCGCTTAGGCTCAGAGAAACGCCGGAGAGTCTGCTTGACCGGCTTGAACCCCTTTAGAATGTTAAGGCTGTGCTCGGCCAACCTGCGTGGGATTCCTGGCATGTCTGAAGGATGCCAGGCGAATATGTCCCAATTCTCGCGCAAGAACTCCCGCAGTGCAGCGTCTGTTGTGGGGTTCAGTTGTGCCCGATGGATGCTGTTTTTGTAGGGTCCGTTGGGTGGACCTGGAATTTGACTATTTCGTCCGCTGGTTTAAAAGAGGTGGACTTGGGTCTTTTGTCGAGTATCACGCCGTCCCTGTCCACTGTGGAGCGCAGCGCAGTTAGTTCTTCGGCTGCAAGGGCTTCGGATAACGCCTCGAGAGCAAGTGCGGCAGTTTTATTTTCGGCGCAGAGTGCTATGTCCGGATCACTAGCTAGGGTGATGATTCCATTGGGCCCAGGCATTTTGAGCTTCATGTACCCGTAATGGGGTATAGCTTGGAAGATTGTGAATGCCTCCCGCCCTAAAAGGGCGTGGTATCCGTTACTGAACGGGGCCACCTGGAATGTGATTTCTTCGGACCTATAATTCTCCGGCGTGCCGAATACCACATCTAGTGTGATTTTTCCCGCACATCGTGCCTCCCGACTAGGGATGATTCCTCTGAAGGTCGTGCTGCTTTTCTCAATGCGGCTCTTGTCTATTTCCATTTTGCTAAGAGTTTCCTCGTAGATGAGGTTTAATCCGCTGCCACCGTCCATGAGCGCTTTAGTAAGCTGGAAGCCGTCCACAATTGGACTAAGCACCAAAGCGGCTGGTGCTCGGGCTGTTCGGAATTGAGGTTCGTCACTGGCATTGAAGGTTATGACCGTGTCATTCCATGGATTTATTGCTGCAACGTGGCAGACTTCGGCAAGGCTGCGGAGTGCTCGCTTGCACCTATTATTTGAGGCGAAGGTCTCGAAGACTGTCAATATTGTGTTGTTATTTTCCACGGGATGGTGCTCTATGGTATTGTTGATGACGAGATCCTCACCGCTCTTGGCCACCTGCCGGAGTATCCAACATGCTCTAAGGCTGTGTGTTGGCATGGTATCCGGTGTACTGTGAATTTTGCATGGCCCATTGAGCCATCCCTCCAATATAGTTCCACGCCCTGTAGTGGGCTTTGGTATCTTTGTAATTGGATCGGGTGACTTACGAGAGTACACCCTTTTAGTTCGGACGGGGGGTCTAGTGAGAGCCGGGGGATCCCAGAATTTTGTTTGGGTTTTCCAGGCGCTTTCCATCGCACTGTACTTCTGTACTATGGCTGCCAAGTCAGCGAAGTGTGCTATGTCACGGCGACTTATGGCGTTGAGGATTCCCTTGTCCATGCAATTTTTGCAAAAGAACGAAATTGCGTCTTCCTCGCGACAGTCCTTGACCTTGTTCATTACAAGGAGGAATCTTGCCCAATAGTGATGTACTGTCTCTTGGGGCTCTTGTCTAATGTGGGAAAGATCACTTAAGTCTGGGTGGGTGGGTAGATTTAGGTCCAAACCCTGACCCGATCTGAGACCCAGGGGTGGAGGAGTTTCCGAGCTTGGCAGTTCGGGCTCCGGGATGTTGCCCAATAGTTCTGGCCCGCTGTCTGATTCTAGGTTCGAAGCTTGGGCCATGTCCTCCCGTAGACAGGTATCCGGCTCGGAGAGCTCGGGAATCCGGACATAGTTTGTCCTCAAAATAGAGGAGAATCGCTACATTGCTCCACCACCGCTATCTGATGGGTGACCGGCGGAGAGTTAATCTCCCTTTGGTCGGGTTTAAGCCCGATCCGATCATAGTCCATAATGACTCCCAGGGCGGCAATGCGATCCAAGAGCTCATTCAAGGAAGAGAGCTCCATTGGATCCATCTGCTCGGAAAATCCCGAGCCAACGTGGAGGTTGTGTTTGATGACCCGAGAAGTCATCGTCGGCGTGACGGCCGAACGGGCGGTCATGACGAACCCGCCTAGTCGGAGAGTTTGGCCTACAGCCAGGGCTCCCCCAGAGGTAATGCTGCCTTGACAGCAAGACGAGCCATCAAGCCTTATCGTGATGGCACAGTGGAACTCTCAATGAAAGCACCAATGTCGGTGTCAAAACCGGCGGATCTCGGGTTGGGGGTCCCGAACTGTGCGTCTAAGGCGGATGGTAACAGGAGGCGGGGGACACAATGTTTACCCAGGTTCGGGCCCTCTCGATGGAGGTAATACCCTACTTCTTGCTTGATTGATCTTGACGATATGAGTATTACAAGAGTTGATCTACCACGAGATCGTTGAGGCTAAACCCTAGAAGCTAGCCTATGATTATGATTGTTCTTGTCCTACGGACTAAACCCTCCGGTTTATATAGACACCAGAGGGGGCTAGGGTTACAGAGAGTCGGTTACAAGGGAGGAGATCTACATATCCGAATTGCCAAGCTTGCCTTCCACGCCAAGGATAGTCCCACCCGGACACGGGACGAAGTCTTCAATCTTGTATCTTCATAGTCCAACAGTCCGGCCAAAGTATATAGTCCGGCTGTCCAAGGACCCCCTAATCCAAGACTCTCTCAACCATGGAGGAGGAAGCACAAGGGGGAGAACCTCTCCTCCTCTCTCTCGGTGGCGCCAGAGTGCCATCGGGAGGGGAATCATCGCCGCGGTGATCGTCTTCATCAACATCACCATCATCATCACCATCCTCATCTCTTTTGTGCGGTCCACTCTCCCGCACCCCGCTGTAATCCCTACTTGAACATGGTGCTTTATGCCACATATTATGATCCAATGATGTGTTGCCATCTTATGATGTTTTGAGTAGATATCTTTTGTCCTTGGGTTGATTGATGATCTAGATTGGTATGAGTTGTATGTTTTATTTTGGTGCTGTCCTATGGTTCCCTCCGTGTCGCGCAAGCGTGAGGGGTTCCCGCTATAGGGTGTTGCAATATGTTCATGATTCGCTTATAGTGGGTTGCTAGAGTGACAGAAGCTTAAACCCGAGTAAGGGGGTTGTTGCGTATGGGATAAAGGGGACTTGATGATTTAATGCTATGGTTGGGTTTTTACCTTAATGATCTTTAGTAGTTGCGGATGCTTGCTAGAGTTCCAATCATATGTGCATATGATCCAGGAAGAGAAAGTATGTTAGCTTATGCCTCTCCTTCATATGAAATTGCAATGAAGACTACCGGTCTTGTTACAATTGCCTAGGACAATTCCGCACACCGACCCATCATTATTCCACACTCGCTATTGATAATATTTAGTAATATATTTTAAGTTTATGATAACAGCACCTACTTTTATATTTTAGCTCTCCGATATCATGCAAAGTTATCCTCTTCATACCCACAACATAGTTTTATTTCTCGTATCTAGTTGGAAGCAAATGTTCGGTGTACGTAGAGTCGTATCAGTGGCAGATAGGACTTGAGAGAATATTGATCTCACCTTTAGCTCTTTGTGGGTTCGACACTCCATACATATCACTTCCACCTTTGGAAATTGCTACGATGATTCCCTGCACTTGGGGATTATCATTTGGCAATTGTCTTAATTCAAACACAGGATCACCTTTAGGTGGAGGAGGACCTCCCAGAGTTTCAATAGGCAAATTGTGTTTAAGCAGAGGACATTGTTCAAAGAAAATCTTATCTATTTCATTTCTTTCATGCATATGTAAATCATTTTAATGGTCTAGCAAATATTGTTCTAAAGGATCAGTAGGTGGCACAACAATAGAAGCAAGACCAATTAATTCATCCTTACTAGGCAATTCTTTTTCATGAAGATTTCTACTAAACTTGGAAAAATTAAACTCATGAGACTCATTACCAAAGCTAACACCCTCAGTTTGTTTCTCACAATCTATTCTAGCATTAATGGTGTTCAAGAAAGGTCTACCAAAAATAATGGGACAAAAGTTATCTTGTGGGGAACCAAGAACAAGGAAATCAGTAAGTTTAATAGTGACATCTATTTCTTCTATCTTAGCGGGTGCTATGTCATTCATAATTTCTTGATATAAGGTCTAAGGAATAGCACTCACACTAGCACCTATGTCACATAAACCATGATAACAGTGATCTCCTATTTTAACTGAGATGACAGGCATGCCCACAACAGGTGTTTGTTTATCCCTTTTATCAGGTTTAGCAATTCTAGCAGCTTCTTCACAGAAATAAATAACATGCCCATCCATATCTTCTTCCAAGAGATCTTTAACCATAGCAATGCTAGGTTCTACTTTAATTTGTTCATCAGGTTTAGGTGTTCTAATATAGCTTTTGTTAACCACAGTTCAAACTTTAGCATGTTCCTTTATCCTAACAGGAAAAGGTTGTTTCTCAATGTAAGCAGCAGGGACAACTGGATCAACATTATAAATTATAGTTTCTTCTTTAACTGGTACCGGTTCTTTAATTTCTTCCTTAATAGGCGGGTGATATTTAAACCACTTCTCTTTAGGGAGTTAAACATGAGTAACAAATGATTCACAAAAGGAGGCTACTGTCTTAGAGCCAAGTCCATATTTAGTGCTAAACTTTTGAAAAGCATCGGTATTCATAAAAGACTTAACACAGTCATACTTAAGCTTAATACCTGGTCTTTACCTTCGCCGAGTTCCCAATCTTCAGAGTTACGTTTAATTCTTTCCAAAAAAATCCCACCGGAATTCAATAGTCTTCTTCATAAAAGAACCAGCACATGAAGTATCAAGCATAGTTTGATCATTACGAGAAAGCCGAGCATAAAAATTATGGATAATAATTTCTCTTGAGAGCTCCTGATTGGGGCATGAATATAACATTGACATAAGCCTCCCCCAAGCTAGAGCGATACTTTCTCCTCCACGAGGCCAAAAATTATATATATAATTCTGATCATGATGAACTAGATGCATATGATAAATTTTTTGGTGGAACTCCAATTTCAAACGATTTCAATTCAATGATCCAATATCATCGCATAGCCTATACCATGCCAATGCTTTTCCCTTCAAAGATAAAGGGAAAACCTTTTTAATCACTTCATCTCTGGGTAAACCTGCAAGCTTAAACAATCCACAAATTTGTTCTACATATATCAAGTGCATATCAGGATGCTCGGTTCCATCTCCTGCATAAGGATTAGCTAGCAGTTGTTCTATCATACCCGAAGGAATTTCATATTCAATCTTTTCAGTAGGTGCAGTAGGTTGAGGGGTAGCTAATTGTGGTTCCGTTCGAGGTGAAGATACCCCGAACAAACCCCTCAAAGGACTGTTTTCCATAGTAACAAATGACAAAAAAATTCAGCACACTATATAAATGTTTCCTTACCAAATTCCACATACCAAAGGCGCTTCCCTCCACGACAATGGCGCCAGAAAATAGCCTTGATGACCCACAAGTATAGGGAATCAATTGTAGCTCTTTTCGATAAGTAAGAGTGTCCAACCCAACGAGGAGCAGAAGGAAATGACAAGTAGTTTTCAGTAAGGTAATGTCTGCAAGTGCTGAAATTGTAAGTAGTGGGGTAGTTTGATAGCAAGATAAATTGTAACGAGCAAGTAACAATAGTAGTAACAAAAGAGCAGCAAGGTAGCCCAATCCTTTTGAGGCAAAGGACAGGCCAAAACGGTCGTACACGGGAATTTCATCTAGTCACTTTCATCATGTTGGTTTTAATTCGTGTTCACTAGTTTGATAATTCGATATGTGGGTGGACCGGTGCTTAGGTGCTGTTCTTACTTGAACAAACCTCCTACTTATGATTAACCCTCCTGCAAGCATCCACAACTACGAGAAAAGTATTAAGAATAAATTCTAACCATAGCATTAAACTTTTGGATCCAATCGGTCCCTTACGGAATATCGCATAAACTGGGGTTTAAGCTTCTGTCACTCTCGCAACCCATCATCTAATTGCTACTCCACAATGCATTCCCTTAGTCCCAAATATGGTGAAGTGTCATATAGTCTACGTTCACATGACACCACTAAGGGAATCACAACATACATACTATCAAAATATCGAACACATATCAAATTCACATGATTACTTGCAACACGGATTCTCCCGTGACCTCAAGAACAATAGTAACTACTCACAAATGATAAACATGCTCATGATCAAAGGAGTATTAAAGAGCATAATGGATCTGAACATATAATATTCCACCAAATAAACCATATAGTAATCAATTACAAGATGTAATCAACAGTACTAGTCACCCACAAGCACCAATCTATAGTTCCGGTAACAAGATTGAACACAAGAGATGAACTAGGGTTTGAGATGAGATGGTGCTGTTGAAGATGTTGATGGAATTGCCCTCCCCAAGTTGGGAGAGTTGCTAGTGATGATGATGACGATGATTTCCCCCTCCGGGCGGGAAGTTCCCCCGGCGGAATCGCTCCGCCGGAGGGCAAAAGTGCTCCTGCCCAAGTTTCGCCTCGAGACAGCGGCGCTCCGTCCCGAAAGTCCTCTCCTTATTATTTTTTCTATGTCAAAATGACCTATATACCAGCAGGTGGGCACCGGAGGTGGGCCTGGGTGAGAACAACCCACCAGGGCGCGCTTGGGCTCCCTAGCGCGCCCAGATGGGTTGTGCCCACCTGGTGGTTATTTGCTCCAATAATTCTTAAATATTCCAAAAAATTCCTCGTGAAGTTTCAGCTTGTTTGGAGTTGTGCAGAATAGGTGGCCTGACGTAACTTTTCCAGGTCCAGATTTCCAGCTGCCGGAATTCTCCCTCTTTTTGTGTACCTTGCAAATTATGAGAGAAAAGGCATTAGAATTACTCCAAAAAGCATTATTATGGATAAAAACATTGTAAATAACAGTAAGAAAACATGATGCAAAATGGACGTATCAGGAGGGGGCGCGGCCCCCCTCTTTCCTTCTCCCTCTCCCTCCTTTCCCCTTTCCCCCTCTCCGTTGGAAGGAAAGGGGGGCCGAATCCTACTAGGAATGGAGTCCTAGTAGGACTCCCCCCCATTGCGCGCCCCCCTTGGGCCGGCCTCCTCCTCCCCCTCCTTTATATACGTGCGCAGGGGGGCACCCCAAAGGCACAACAGCTGTTTCTTAGCTGTGTGCAGTGCCCCCCTCCATAGTTTACCACCTCGGTCATATTGTCGTAGTGCTTAGGCGAAGCCCTGCGCGGATCACATCACCAACACCGTCGCCACGCCGTCGTACTGACGGAACTCTCCCTCGACCCTCTACTAGATCAAGAGCTCGAGGGGTGTCATTGTGCTGAACGTGTGCTGAACACGGAGGTGCCGTACGTTCGGTACTTGGATCGGTTGGATTGTGAAGACGTTCGACTACATCAACCACGTTACTAAACGCTTCCGCTTTTGGTCTACGAGGGTACGTGGACACACTCTCCCCGCTCGTTGCTATGCTTCTCCTAGATAGATCTTGCGTGATCGTAGGAATTTTTTTCAATTACTACGTTCCCCAACATATTGATTGTTCAGTTTTATTGCTATTGCTTTCTTCATGTCAAATACATATTCCTTCGACTATGAGATTATGCAACTCCCGGATACCGGAGGAATGCCTTGTGTGCTATCAAACGTCACAAAGTAACTGGGTGATTATAAAGATGCTCTACAGGTATCTCCGAAGGTGTTTGTTGGGTTGGCATAGATCGAGATTAGGATTTTTCACTCCGAGTATCGCAGAGGTATCTCTGGGCCCTCTCGATAATACACATCATAAGAAGCTTTGGAAGCAAAGTGACTAATGATTTAGTTACAAGATGTTTTATTATGGAACGAGTAAGGAGACTTGCCGGTAACGAGATTGAACTAGGTATGTGGATACGGACGATCGAATCTCGGGCAAGTAACATACCGTTGACAAAGGGAATAACGTATGTTGTCATAACGGTTTGACCGATAAAGGTCTTCGTAGAATATGTAGGAGCCAATATGAGCATCCAGGTTCCGCTATTGGTTATTGACTGGAGAGTTGTCTCGGTCATGTCTACATAGTTCTCGAACCCGCAGGGTCCGCAAGCTTAATGTTCAATGATGATTTAGTATTATATGAGTTATGTGATTTGGTGACCGAATGTTGTTCGGAGTCCCGCATAAGATCATGGACATGACGAGGAGTCCCTAAATGGTCGAAAGGTAAATATTGATATATAGGATGATAGATTCGAACACCGAAAGTGTTCCGGATAGTATCGGCTATTTACCGAAGTACCTGTGGGGTTACCAGAACCCCCCGGGGGAATAATGGGCCATATGGGCCATGAGAGGGGAGCACACCAGACCACAAGGGGTGGCGCGCCCTGGCAGGAGGCCGATTGGGAGAAGGAAGAGGGGGTTCGGCCCCCTTTCTTTCCTCCCTTCCCTCTTCCCTTTTCCTCTCCGGTAAAATAAGGAAGGGGGGGCACCACTTGGGAAACCCCAAGTAGGATTCGGATCCTACTTGGGGCGCCCCATGGCTGCCTCTACTCTGCTTGCACCTATATATATGTGGGGAGGGGGCCACCTAGAACACACAACAACAATTGTTAGCCGTGTGCAGTGCCCCCCTCTATAGTTTACGCCTCCGGTCATATGTTCGTAGTGCTTAGGCGAAGCCCTGCGCGGATCACTTCACCATCACCATCACCACGCTGTCCTGCTGACGGGACTCATCTATTTCCTCGACACCTTGCTGGATCAAGAAGGCGAGGGACGTCATCACGCTGAACGTGTGCAGAACTCAGAGGTGCCGTACATTCGGTACTTGATCGGTCGGAGCTAGAAGAAGTTCGGCTACATCATCTGCGTTGTCAAATGCTTCCGCTTTCGGTCTACGACGGTACGTGGACACACTCTTCCCCCCTCCTTGCTATGCATCTCCTAGATAGATATTGTGTGAGCGTAGGAATTTTTTTGAAATTGCATGCTACATTTGCCAACAGATCTACCCTTCAGGAAAGGACTGCGAGCTCCAGAGGACAGGAGGAGGGGTGCTTCCGGAGATGGATCGACAAGGGAGCAAACTGCATCCCAGAACAGGAAGGCTGATACACGCCAGTCATCTACGGAGGCAAAGGGAGCAACTGAGGTTACATCCCCTTTGAAGAACAAGGTCAATCAGCACAAACGCAAGGGGGGAGGGGGGCTCAGGTGCAGAAACAAGTCTACAGAAAAGTTGAGATGCCATTGTTGGCTAATAGCCCGCATATGGAAAACAGTGATGCAAATGAGATTGATATTTTGAGTGGGGGTATTGGGACAGGAAGAGAAATGGAAGGGGATCTAGAGTGAGACCCCAAGAAGAAGAAACCTACTCCGACCACTTCAGAAGTATCGGCAGAGGCTGCGGAGCATCCCTGCCGGAAACAATGAGTTGTCTGAGCTGGAACAGTCGCGGGCTTGGGAACCCGAAGGCAGTTCGAGAGCTTCGCAATGTTGTGAAGCAAGAAGGTACCAGTCTCCTCTTTCTGATGGAGACAAAGACTTCGGCCAAAAGAGTGGAAAGCTTGTAGAATTGGCTTGGTTTTGCGGGTTGTTTTGCAGTAAACTATTGGGGAACATAGTATTTCAAAAAATTTCCTACGATCACGCAAGATCTATCTAGGAGAAGCATAGCAACGAGCGGGGAGAGTGTGTCCACGTACCCTCATAGACCGAAAGCGGAAGCGTTTAGTAACACGGTTGATGTAGTCGAATGTCTTCACGATCCAACCAATCCAAGCACCGAACGTACGACACCTCCGTGTTCAGCACACGTTCAGCTCGATGACGTCCCTCGATCTCTTGATCCAGTTGAGGCCGAGGGAGAATTCCGTCAGCACGACGGTGTGGCGACGGTGATGATGAAGTTACCGGCGCAGGGCTTCGCCTAAGCACTACGACGATATGACCAAGGTGTGTAACTGTGGAGGGGGGCACCGCACACGGCTAAGAGAAGACTTGGTGTGCCTTTGGGGTGCCCCTCTCCCACATATATAAAGGGGGGAGGAGAGGAGGCCGGCCCAAGGGGGGGGTGCCAAGGGGGGAGTCCTACTTGGACTCCCGGTCCAAGTAGGATTCGCCCCCACCCTTTCCTATTCCAACAAGGGGGAGAGAGGGAAGGAGGAAGAGGGGAGCGCCGCCCCCTCCTAGTCCAATTCAGACCAGCCCATGGGGGGCGCGCTGCCTCCCCTTGTGGCCCTTCTCTCCTTTCCACTATGGCCCAATAAGGCCCATTACTTCCCCGGGGGGTTCCGGTAACCTCCCGCTACTCCGAAACTTATCCAGTACTTCCCGAAACCATTCCGGTGTCTGAATAGAGCCTTCCAATATATGAATCTTAACCTCTCGACCATTTTGAGACTCCTCATGTCCGTGATCTCATCCGGGACTCCGAACAAACTTCGGTCATCGAATCACATAACTCATAATACAAATCGTCATCGAACGTTAAGCGTGCGGACCCTATGGGTTCGAGAACTATGTAGACATGACCGAGACACATCTCCGGTCACTAACCAATAGCGGAACATGGATGCTCATATTGGCTCCTACATATTCTACGAAGATCTTTATCGGTCAAACCGCATAACAACATACGTTGTTCCCTTTGTCATCGGTGTGTCACTTGGCCGAGATTCGATCGTCGGTATCATCATACCTAGTTCAATCTCATTACCAGCAAGTCTGTTTACTCATTCTGTAATGCATCATCCCGCAACTAACTCATTAGTCACATTGCTTGCAAGGCTTATAGTGATGTACATTACCGAGAGGGCCCAGAGATACCTCTCCCATACACGGAGTGACAAATCCTCATCTCGATCTATGCCAACTCAACAAACACCATCGGAGACACCTTTAGAGCATCTTTATAATCACCCAGTTACGTTGTGACGTTTGATAGCATACTAAGTGTTCCTCCGGTATTTGGGAGTTGCATAATCTCATAGTCAGAGGAACATGTATAAGTCATGAAGAAAGCAATTGCAATAAAACTAAGCGATCATTATGCTAAGCTAACGGATGGGTCTTGTCCACCACATCATTCTCTAATGATGTGATCCCGTTCATCAAATGACAACACATGTCTATGGTTAGGAAACTTAACCATCTTTGATTAACGAGCTAGTCAAGTAGAGGCATAATAGGGACGTTCTGTTTGTCTATGTATTCACACATGTACTAAGTTTCCAGTTAATACAATTCTAGCATTAATAATAAACATTTATCATGATATACAGAAATATAAATAACAACTTTATTATTGCCTCTAGGGCATATTTCCTTCAGTCTCCCACTTGCACTAGAGTCAATAATCTAGATTACATAGTAATGATTCTAACACCCATGGATTCTTGGTGCTGATCATGTTTTGCTCGTGAGAGAGGCTTAGTCAATGGGTCTACAACATTCAGATCCATATGTATTTTGCAAATCTCTATGTCTCCCTCCTTGACTTCATCGCAGATGGAATTGAAGCGTCTCTTGATGTGTTTGGCTCTCTTGTGAAATCTAGATTCCTTCGCCAAGGCTATTGCTCCAGTATTGTCACAAAAGATTTTCATTGGACCCGATGCACTAGGTATTACACCTAGATCGGATATGAACTCCTTCATCCAGACTCCTTCATTTGCTGCTTCTGAAGCAGCTATGTACTCCGCTTCACACGTAGATCCCGCCACGATGCTCTGTTTGGACCTGCACCAACTGACAGCTCCACCATTCAATATAAATACGTTTCGGGTTTGTGACTTAGAGTCATCTGGATCAGTGTCAAAGCTTGCATCGACGTAACCATTTACGACGAGCTCTTTTTCACCTCCATAAACGAGAAACATATCTTTAGTCCTTTTCAGGTATTTCAAGATGTTCTTGACCGCTGTCGAGTGATCCATTCCTGGATTACTTTGGTACCTCCCTGCTAAACTAATAGCAAGGCACACATCAGGTCTAGTACACAACATTGCATACATGATAGAACCTATGGCTGAAGCATAGGGAATGACTTTCATTTTCTCTCTATCTTCTGCAGTGGTCGGGCATTGAGTCTGACTCAACTTCACACCTTGTAACACAGGCAAGAACCCTTTCTTTGACCGATCCATTTTGAACTTCTTCAAAAACTTTATCAAGGTATGTGCTTTGTGAAAGTCCAATTAAGCATCTTGATCTATCTCTATAGATCTTGATGCCCAATATATAAGAAGCTTCACCGAGGTATTTCATTGAAAAATTCTTATTCAAGTATCCTTTATGCTATCCAGAAATTCTATATCATTTCCGATCAACAACATGTCATCTACATATAATATCAGAAATGATACAGAGCTCCCACTCACTTTCTTGTAAATACAAGCTTCTCCAAAAGTGTGTATAAAACCATATGCTTTGATCACACTATCAAAGCATATATTCCAACTCCGAGAGGCTTGCACCAGTCCATAAATGGATCACTGGAGCTTGCATACTTTGTTAGCACCTTTTGGATCGACAAAACCTTCTGGTTGCATCATATACAACTCTTCTTTAAGATATCCATTAAGGAATGCAGTTTTGACATCCATTTGCCAGATTTCATAATCATAAAATGCGGCAATTGCTAACATGATTCGAACAGACTTAAGCATTGCTACGGGTGAGAAGGTCTCATCGTAGTAAACTCCTTGAACTTGTCGAAAACCTTTTGCAACAGGTCGAGCTTTGTAGACAATAACATTACCGTCAGCGTCAATCTTCTTCTTGAAGATCCATTTATTCTCTATTGCTTGCCGATCATCGGGCAAGTCAACCAAAGTCCACACTTTGTTCTCATACATGGATCCCATCTCAGATCTCATGGCCTCAAGCCATTTCGTGGAATCTGGGCTCATCATCGCTTCCTCCACTACAAAAAAATACACTTCCGTGATGATACGTGTTTGTCATAGTAGGTCACGTTTTCTGTCATGCATGTCCATCCATGACGATTTTATGACAGAATCAAGATAGTCATACCTGTGCTGTCGTAAAAGTGTTCCATGACATTACCAAAATTATCATCACGGAAGTGTCCACTTCCATGACTATAAATCGCGCGTCATAGAAGTGCTTTCGTCAAGGGTGACCGACACATGGCATCCATCGTAACAGGTCGCCGTTAAGCTATTGGGTCCGGTTTTGGATCCGATAACCCGTTAATAGCCTGGACCAATGGGGATTTTCCATGTGTAAAATTCTCATTGGCCAGAGGAAACACGTGTTGGCTCACCGTTGGGACAGATGTCATCCACTCATTGGACAGGAGGCGCCTATGATACGTCGACACGCGGCATGGCCCAACAGAGGCCCATTCCGGTGAAAAGCCGGCCCGTTTGACTTGGTAAAAAGGTAACGGGCCAGCCCACGGAAAGCCTGTTAACGGCATGTTCGTATATAGCCCATTTACGGCCTACTAACTCCCGGCCCGTTACGGCCTATCGGAATTAAGCCCAGTAGCTTCATCTCGGCTGTCCAATATGATTCCAGCCCATTGTAACTTCTGGCCCATGTATGGCCCATGATTTCTTTCGGCCCATATGAGGCCCTTTGTAACTCTCGGCCCATTAAAGGCCCGAGATGAAACTGGCCCATAATGAACAGTGTATCGCTTTATACCCATTAACGGCCCATTATTCCGTCGGCCGTTTCCAGCCCATGTTAACTTTCGGCCTTCTAAGGGCCCATTTATTCTTGGGATCATTTCTAGAATTCGGTTAGTTATGGTCCGTTACTGGCCTGTTCCGTTTGTGGGCCAAATTCAGCCCATGGTTACATTCGGCCCGTTTGTGGCTCGTTAACCCGTTGGGCTTTTTTCATAGCATTATCAAATACGGCCTATTAACGGCCCGTTATGGTCCACGAATAATACAACCCATGTTTGGCGAAATGATTATACGCCCGTAGAAGGCCCATGGATCCTACGGCCCGTAGAAAACCAATGGATCCTACGGCCCGTAGAAGGCCCATGGATCATACGGCCCGTAGAAAGTCCATGGATCCTACGGCCCGTAGAAGGCCCATTGATCATATGTCCCGCAGGAGGCCGATGGTTACAACAGTCCGTGTGTTGCCATGATTATTGTGGCCTAGTTACCAAAAATAGGTTATTGTGGCCACTAGAAAAACGCGGAAAAAGAACTGCAGTGACTACAAGCAAACAACTAAACAAGACAATAAGGAAATAAATAAGCAAGCCACTAACGCTAGCCTATTACAGCTATTACACACATTACATCCACTTGGCATCAAAGTTCGCCACCAGTGCAAATATAGGGAACAAAGCAGCATATTACATACATTGGCCGTCAAAATTGGCCACCAATGCAAATAAACGCGGCAGCAAAACAAGTCCGTAACTGAAACAACTTCAGAAGAGCTCAAGAAACGTTATCCTGGGTATCCACCATGCTGGCAATAAGTTTAGCAAGCTTATTAGCTTTGTCCTGTTTGGCGCTAAAATCCTCCAACACTTGTTGTTGCACTAGAAAGTATGCATGTGAATGCTCTAGGGACTTCCGCAGTCCTTCCGCTTCTTGTCGCAGCACAGCTGATCGATGTCTTTCAGCTTGTAGTTGAGACTCAAGAAACCGAATTGATTCAGACAATGAGTTTGAATAGCTTGTGCAAGCGGTAGTGGCTAGTAACTCAAACAGTAAACCAAGGCAGGACTTTGGGGTTGCCTCATGATACGTCTCCAACGTATATATAATTTATGAAGTATTCATGCTATTATATTATCTGTTTTGGATGTTTATGGCCTTTATTAAACACTTTTATATTATTTTTGGGACAAACCTATTAACCCAGAGCCCAGTGCCAGTTTCTGTTTTTTCCCTTGTTTCAGTGTTTCGCAGAAAAGGAATATCAAACGGAGTCCAAACGGAATGAAACCTTTGGGAGCGTGATTTTTGGAACGAACGTGATCCAGGAGACTTGGAGTTGAAGTCAAGGAAGCTTTGAGGTGGCCACGAGGCAGGGAGGCGCGCCCCCACCCTCGTGGGCCCCTCGTGGCTCCCCTTACCGACTTATTTCGCCTATATATATCCATATACCATAAAACCATCGGAGAACATAATAGTTCAGGAGTTCCGCCGCCGCAAGCCTCTGTAGCCACCAAAAACCAATCGGGACCCTGTTCCGGCACCCTGCCGGAGGGGGGATCCCTCACCGATGGCCATCTTCATCATCCCGGCGCTCTCCATTACGAGGAGGGAGTAGTTCACCCTCGGGGCTGAGGGTATGTACCAGTAGCTATGTGTTTGATCTCTCTCTCTCTCTCTCTCTCTCTCTCTCTCTCGTGTTCTTGATTTGGCACGATCTTGATGTATCGCGAGCTTTGCTATTATAGTTGGATCTTAAGATGTTTCTCCCCCTCTACTCTCTTGTAATGGATTGAGTTTTCCCTTTGAAGTTATCTTATCGGATTGAGTCTTTAAGGATTTGAGAACACTTGATGTATGTCTTGCATGTGCTTATTTGTGGTGACAATGGGATATTCACGTGATCTACTTGATGTATGTTTTGGTGATCAACTTGCGGGTTCAGTGACCTTGTGAACTTATGCATAGGGGTTGGCACACGTTTTCGTCTTGACTCTCCGGTAGAAACTTTGGGGCACTCTTTGAAGTTCTTTGTGTTGGTTGAATAGATGAATCTGAGATTCCGTGATGCATATCGTATAATCATACCCGCGGATACTTGAGGTGACATTGGAGTATCTAGGTGACATTAGGGTTTTGGTTGATTTGTATCTTAAGGTGTTATTCTAGTACGAACTCTTTGATAGATTGAACGGAAAGAATAGCTTCGTGTTATTTTACTACGGACTCTTGAATAGATCGATCAGAAAGGATAACTTTGAGGTGGTTTCGTACCCTACAATAATCTCTTCGTTTGTTCTCCGCTATTAGTGACTTTGGAGTGAATCTTTGTTACATCTTGAGGGATAGTTATATAATCCAATTATGTTATTATTGTTGAGAGAACTTGCACTAGTAAAAGTATGAACCCTAGGCCTTGTTTCCTAGCATTGCAATACCGTTTATGCTCACTTTTACCACTTGCTACCTTGCTGTTTTTATATTTTCAGGCTACAAAAACCTATATCTACCATCCATATTGCACTTGTATCACCATCTCTTCGCCGAACTAGTGCACCTATACAGTTTACCATTGTATTGGGTGTGTTGGGGACACAAGAGACTCTTTGTTATTTGGTTGCAGGGTTGCTTGAGAGAGACCATCTTCATCCTACGCCTCCCACGGATTGATAAACCTTAGGTCATCCACTTGAGGAAATTTGCTACTGTCCTACAAACCTCTGCACTTGGAGGCCCAACAACGTCTACAAGAAGAAGGTTGCATAGTAGACATCACCTCACTGTCTTCAAGATAGTTTTCCTTAGCTGTTTTATCAGCTTTGTTGGAGACCAACAAGGATGTCTCACGATCCTGAACCTTATCTGCATTACTTCCTTTATCATTGCTTAATAAGGCACTCTTCTCCAATATTCTGTCAGCATTATAAAAGAAGAAACAAGCAGACACATAACAGGTTGAGCATGTACTAGTACATGAAACTCATTTCGGTGAACCAGTTCATTAGTAAGGTGCACAAGATTAAACTACCAAGTCTTCTATTGCCAAGTAGTACATTATAAAAGCATCAAACAAACATATATCTATGTCCTATGGTCACTGCATTGTCTTGCCAAATCAAAATAGAGACACGGTTCAAATCATATCAGTTCAAGAGAAAGCAGCACTGAAAGAATACAAAGCATGGGAAACTACACGGCACAACAAGATTTCAGATGGGTACCACGGGTCTACATATACAACAACACTATTGGGCCTCTTGTGTGATGTCTACTACGGAACCTTCTTCTTGTAGACGTTGTTGGGCCTCCAAGTGCAAAGGTTTGTAGGACAGTAGCAAATTTCCCTCAAGTGGATGACCTAAGGTTTATCAATCCGTGGGAGGCGTAGGATGAAGATGGTTTCTCTCAAACAACCCTGCAACCAAATAATAAAGAGTCTCTTGTGTCCCCAACACACCCAATACAATGGTAAATTGTATAGGTGCACTAGTTCGGCGAAGAGATGGTGATACAAGTGCAATATGGATGGTAGATATAGGTTTTTGTAATCTGAAATTATAAAGACATGAAGGTAACTAATGATAAAAGTGAGCACAAACGGTATTGCAACGCTAGGAAACAAGGCCTAGGGTTCATACTTTCACTAGTGCAAGTTCTCTCAACAATGATAACATAATTAGATCATATAATAATCCCTCAACATGCAACAAAGAGTCACTCCAAAGTCACTAATAGCGGAGAACAAACGAAGAGATTATTGTAGGGTACGAAACCACCTCAAAGTTATTCTTTCTGATTGATCTATTCAAGATTCCGTAGTAAAATAACACGAAGCTATTCTTTCCGTTCGATATATCCTAGAGTTCGTACTAGAATAACACCTTAAGATACAAATCAACCAAAACCCTAATGTCACCTAGATACTCCAATGTCACCACAAGTATCCACGGGTATGATTATACGATATGCATCACAAAATCTCAGATTGATGTATTCAACCAACACAAAGAACTTCAAAGAGTGCCCCAAAGTTTCTAACGGAGAATCAAGACAAAAACATGTGCCAACCCCTATGCATAAGTTCACAAGGTCACTGAACCCGCAAGTTGATCACCAAAACATGCATCAAGTAGATCACGTGAATATCCCATTGTCACCATAGATAAGCACATGCAAGACATACATCAAGTGTTCTCAAATCCTTAAAGACTCAATCCGATAAGATAACTTCAAAGGGAAAACTCAATCCGTTACAAGAGAGTAGAGGGGGAGAAACATCATAAGATCCAACTATAATAGCAAAGCTCGCGATACATCAAGATCGTGCCATATCAAGAACACGAGAGAGAGAGAGAGAGAGAGAGAGAGAGAGATCAAACACACAGCTACTGGTACATACCCTCAGCCCCGAGGGTGAACTACTCCCTCCTCGTCATGGAGAGCGCCGGGATGATGAAGATGGCCACCGGTGATGGATCCCCTCTCCGGCAGGGTGCCGGAACAGGGTCCCGATTGGTTTTTGGTGGCTACAGAGGCTTGCGACGGCGGAACTCCCGATTTAGGTTTCTTTCTAGGGGTTTCTGTATTTACAGGAATTTTTGGCGTTGGCCTCACGTCAGGGGGGTCTCCGAGGCGTCCACGAGGCAGGGGGCACGCCCAGGGGGGTAGGGCGTGCCCTCCACCCTCGTGGATGGCTCGGGACTCTTCTGGCCCAACTAATTTACTCCCGGGGCTTCTTTTGGTCCATAAAAAATCATCAAAAATTGGCACATCAATTGGACTCCGTTTGGTATTCCTTTTCTGTAAAACTCGAAAACAAGGAAAAAACAGAAACCGGCACTGGGCCCTAGGTTAATAGGTTAGTCCCAAAAATAATATAAAAGAGCATATTAAAGCCCATTAAACATCCAAAACAGATAATATAATAGCATGGAACAATAAAAAATTATAGATACATTGGAGACGTATCATTGTGATGCTAGTAACGTGCATGATATGAGAAGTCAACTGTATACACAATTGAAATTGAAATCAACAGATCTATTTATAAGAGCAAACCTGTTAAAGAAACATGCGTAAACATACCTGTTGCGCTATTAGAGTTTCCATTGGATCGTTCAATTTAAAAATAAGTTTGTATGAGTAAATACAGTGATACAAGAGCAAAGCAGTATGCACGATAGCAATGGAATCTTAAATGAGAGCAGTTGTTCTTCAGGTTTAAGCACTTGTTCTACATGAACAAAGTACGGCAAGACGCAAGCATATAGTACTTAAAATAAAATGAGCTCATAGACCTTACCACATTCTTGGTTCGGGACCAGTACAGAACAAGGCGTTCCCAGTCATCGTCCAGTAAATGTGTCTCAGGAGAATGTAAGGGAATTTGATGAGTTTCTTTGCCAGTGAAGTACGTTTTCTTCAGGTAATTCTGATACTGCCACCAAGCATTCTTGAAGATAGCAGAGATATTAGCACAGGTTACCTCATCCTGAGTTTCCAAATCGGTCCTTCTCTATAGAGAAAAATGGGAAAATTTGCTATATTATAACCATCATGGAGGTAGAATGTATGGGACAAAGCAAAGTAAGTGCCATGAATAACATTTCTTACACATAACTCTTGGAAAAACACCTGCAACTGGCATTTTCCTTCATCTTCAATATAATATTTCCATGATGGGAAGATACGCACATAGGATTTAACAACATCAAATGCGATAGATGCTAAACTATGAATGGTTGGTTGTGCTTCCTCCACAGGAATAGGTGTACTAACTGGTGGAGTTGGGGTTCGCTGTGGTAGTACTGGCGCTTTGGGCACTAGAGCTGCCTTACTAACTGCTCTTGCTTGGGAGCTCTGTGGTGGAGATGGTGTTGTGTCAATAGGAACTGGGTTACTATCTGTTGGGGTTGAGGTTAGATTGGGTGAAGCTGGTTCTCTGTCCATCGCAGTAGGGGTAAAATCTGCGAGAGTCTGGGGTATGTGTGGTAGGGCTGGTTCTCATGCATGTACAACTGGGGTGCTATCTCCACCAAGAGGTAGCACTGTTTTATTTGAAGACCGTGTTTTTACTCCGCTAGATACTGCCATCACCCGCTCCAATTCAAATGGCTGATAAACATGAAACATAGTTAAATGTACAGACATTGTATGAGAGACAAATGCAATAGATAGTGTGGAAAAAGAGGGCATTAAATAGTTGACATGATATTGTTTAACTAAAGCGGATAGCATGACATAATTTCACATATATGATGTCTATCTAAACTGGATAGCATAGCATAACATAATTCAAAGATATGATGACTAACTAAACAGGATCGCATGACATAATTCACATACATGTTATCTGAGTAATTAGGATCGCATGATTTAATTCACATATGTGATTTATATGCTAAGCAGAGGGCATTCACATATATGATGTCTGAACTAAGAACATGGTGTTGAATATTGTGTATATGATGTCTAAACTATGCAATGCAAGACACCATATGCATGACATGAGTAGTAGAACTGTGCCAAGTTAGAGCATACACCTCGGTGGGGGAATAGGACTGGTCATCTGTCTCTGAATCCATCTCTGGGGAGCTATCGGGACCCAAAAAGAGATCTACTTGGACAGGTAGCACTGTCTGCTCTGAAGGCCTTGTTTTCACTCCAGATTTTTCCATCACCCACTCAAATGGCTAATTCACAGGAAGAGTAGTTTAATGTACAAACATTATCGACAAATGGAAATTTAATGAAGAAAAGGATGGGCAAGATATCATTCAAATATATGATGCCTGGTTAAACAGGATGGCATGGCACATTTCACATATATTATGGCTGGCTAAAAGACACGAGACTGCATAATTCCTACATATGATATTGAAACTAAATAGGTGGCATGACAGAACATGTCTAAACTAAGCAGATGACATATATGATGTCGAAAGTAGGCACTGCAAGGCAACATATGCATGATATGACTAACATCATCATGCCAAGTTAGAGCAAACACCTTGGGGGGTAAATAGGAGTGGTCAGTTGCGTCTGAATCCGCCTCAAAACAGATATCTTCCTCTGGAATACAATCTGGAGAGGGGGGGTTTGCCATTGAACCCTCCATGGAGCGATGTCTGCATGACATTGTATTGCCGCGCAAAACTCTTATGTTTTTCTCTACATGTTCAGCATGACTGTGTACAATATCTGACATGCATACAAAAAATATAGTGAGATTATGTAAGGAGAGCATGCAGAAATCTAAAGTAATGGTAACAACCAGTGGATGGATCCAAAAATAATGATAGCAGGCAGATGATTGCTTTAATTTAATAAAAAACAGATGATGATTGCTTTACTATTTGTTTCCCACCCAAGATGAACAACATAGGCATACCCTAGGTGAACCAGATATTAGACAGAAATATTATTCATTGTTGCCTCGATATGTGCCCCACAACTAGTTTAGAACTCAAGTTTGAACATCAATTTGGACCTGACTTGGAGTCTAAGAGGTGAACAGGACAATAAAGTAGCAGGTAATATTAAGCAATGCATAACATAAGCAGAAACAAAAGAGTGTGACCTCTCTTGTGGACCCGTGTACTCCTCAGGTTCATCTGCTGAGTCGATGATGGTGATGCCGTTGTGGTGGGTGCCGGCGGCAGGGAAGGAGATCTAAGGCGGCAAAAGACGGTCAGGAGTTGTGATGTCTGGTTTGGTCGATGGTTCTGTCGACGGAGCAGCTTAGGTGAGGTGGACGACGTTGCGACAGGAGCAGGACAAACCACACAAAGTTTTCTTCGACACCTACCTGTAACCGAAGTAATTCTGTAAGGGCTCATTTAGCTTGCATGATTCCAAAAACGCAGGGATAGGAGGAAAAACACTGGAATAGGATAGGAATGCACATGGGAAACATAGCATTTGTGAACACTGGATTTCTGTGAACTTGGGTGTTTGGTTCACAGGAATTGGAGGAGCAGAGGAATGCAAAGAAACATGGCCAAAATAAAGTGAAACCATATGAAAGCGTGTACAGTTAGAATGTTATTCTGCCACTAATGCACTTGGTCTTGTTTTCATGCATAGGATTTTGAAAAGTAGGTCCAGGTGGATGTTTTGCTCCATTCCATTCAACAAAATGCATGAATAATTGAATAGTAGAGTGCCATAGGAAAATTTCCTATTGCTATGTTTTTCTTTTGAACCAAAATAGCCCTAATGGATCGACATGAATGTAGAGTAATAAGTGATGCGACAAGTGTACAACCTCTTTGCCATAGCCGTGTCGACCTCAGCATCATTGGGTTGGTCACTGAAGAAGTTGAGGCAGAGGTGGCTATCGGAGGTGTGGAGGAAGATCTGAGGAATCTGTGGACGGCGTCCAGGGCACTGCTCTGTTGTGATGGATCGTTCCGTCGTTGGAGCAGCTCTGGTGAGCCGTAAGACGTCAAGGCTGAAGCAGCACAAGATAGACATCGTTAATCTCAAGCGGGATTCTAATAGCATCTCCAATAGATGATGTAAAATGCATTACCAAAAAGTGATAGATGTAAAATTTACATCACCAAAAACCACCTGACTACAACAGATGAGGTAAAAACTATTGACTCTGAACTTAACTGTCGAAACTGAAATTTACAGTGGAATATGAATGTTACTATCAAAACTGAACACAATGGTAGCAGAGAGGCACTTCACATGGGATAGTTTAGGGAGGGCCTGCAATTCATCTTCAACCCGCACCCCTGAGCCGCCAGCCACCACCGGCCGAACCCGCGCCGCCTCGCCGCCCCGAAACAACTCCCCACCGTCGGTTCGCCGCCGCCTCGCCGCCCCGAAACAACCCCCCACCGCCGGTCCGCCGCCGCCTCGCCGTCTCGAAACAACTCCCCACCGC